>NC_079190.1:504953581-505093891 GCF_029499605.1 Hyla sarda
AGACCAGAGCAGGAGATGACCGATAATACTGATCTGTTCTATGTCCTATACATAGAACAGATCAGTATTAGCAATCATGGTATTGCTATGAATAGTCCCCTATGGGGACTATTCAAGTGTAAAAAAAAAATGTAAAAAAATGTAAAAGTAAAAGTAAAAAAAAAGTGAAAAATCCCCTCCCCCAATAAAAAAGTAAAACGTCCGTTTTTTCCTATTTTACCCCCAAAAAGCGTAAAAAACATTTTTTATAGACATATTTGGTATCGCCGCGTGCGTAAATGTCCGAACTATTAAAATAAAATGTTAATGATCCCGTACGGTAAACGGCGTGAACGAAAAAAAATTAAAAAAGTCCAAAATTCCTACTTTTTTAATACATTTTATTAAAAAAAAAATTATAAAAAATGTATTAAAAGTTTTTTATATACAAATGTGGTATCAAAAAAAAGTACAGATCATGGCGCAAAAAATGAGCCCCCATACCGCCGCTTATACGGAAAAATAAAAAAGTTATAGGTCATCAAAATAAAGGGATTATAAACGTACTAATTTGGTTAAAAAGTTTGTGATTTTTTTTAAGCGCAACAATAATATAAAAGTATATAATAATGGGTATCATTTTAATCGTATTGACCCTCAGAATAAAGAACACATGTCATTTTTACCAGAAATTGTACGGCGTGAAAACAAAACCTTCCAAAATTAGCAAAATTGCGTTTTTCGTTTTAATTTCCCCACAAAAATAGTGTTTTTTGGTTGCGCCATACATTTTATGATATAATGAGTGATGTCATTACAAAGGACAACTGGTCGCGCAAAAAACAAGCCCTCATACTAGTCTGTGGATGAAAATATAAAAGAGTTATGATTTTTAGAAGGCGAGGAGGAAAAAATGAAAACGTAAAAATTAAATTGTCTGAGTCCTTAAGGCCAAAATGGGCTGAGTCCTTAAGGGGTTAAAAAGTCCTCCCCCCCCCCAAAAAAAAAAAAAAAAAATAGTTTGTTGATGAAGCACAAAAAAAAAAAAAAAAAAATATACATTTGAAGATTGGATCACTGCATGTGAAGGGGTTAAAGAGGTTAGTTCATTGTGTTTGGGCGTAATATAGTAACAGGTCTTCTACCTAAGGCAATTTCATCTTCAATAATAAAGAATGTAGTAAAAAAAAATGGCGCTTGTTCCCCCTCCCCCCTGAGAAAAATCTGTGATATTAATTCAATATGATCTCCCCGCAGACCATGGACCAGGGCGTCCCCCCATCCTGACCTTAAAAATCCCACTCATAGTTAAGAATTACTATTACAACTGTTCTGGCCGGGGTTGACAAAACCTTCTCGACTCTTCTGCTACCTCTGGGAGTTCCCCCCCCCCCCCCCCCCCACACACGAAAAGCAAAAAGGTCCAACACCCCCCTTCAACCCCCCACACGCATCTCTTTATAGGGTCGGCCGAAGTCGCATGAACTTTGCTGTGATTTCCCCTGAGAAATCCAACCCCTGGTAATCTAAATGCATGAGCCGCGCAGGATCCCGCGCTTGTATTCCAGAAGGCGGATCATCAGCCACCGACACAGAACCTACCAAATATCAACGAAAGAGAAAGAAATTTGCGCATAAACGCCGCCATCCTAACTATATTCTATTCGACGTGTCAGTTTTTACTTTCATACAGGCATTCTATTCATGAATCAGGAGGCTCAGGATGAACAGTTCTATAGGCCCTGGTAGTAATATTGGAGCGCTGATCACATAGGGAGTAAATCTTACCATGTAGGGGGGTGTTTCCCAACCAGTGTGCTTCCAGCTGTTGCAAAACTACAACTCCCAGCATGTCCAGATAGCTGAAGGCACACTGGTTATGAATCACTTGTATTAGATGTGTTTAGGAAGCTGAACACATTGCTTTCATAGCATTCAGCTTCCCTGATCATACATTGTGTATTATAGTGTGTCCCAAGTAGTGTGCCTCCAGCTGTTGCAAAACCACAACTCCCAGCATGTCCAGATAGCTGAAGGCACACTGGTTATGAATCACTGGTATTAGATGTGTTTAGGAAGCTGAACACATTGCTTTCATAGCATTCAGCTTCCCTGATCATACATTGTGTATTATAGTGTGTCCCAAGTAGTGTGCCTCCAGCTGTTGCAAAACCACAACTCCCAGCATGTCCAGATAGCTGAAGGCACACTGGTTATGAATCACTGGTATTAGATGTGTTTAGGAAGCTGAACACATTGCTTTCATAGCATTCAGCTTCCCTGATCATACATTGTGTATTATAGTGTGTCCCAACCAGTGTGCCTCCAGTTGCTGGAAAACTACAACTCCCAGCATGTCCAGATAGCTGGAGGCACACTGGTTATGAATTGCTGGTATTAGATGTGTTTAGGAAGCTGAACACATGGCTTTCATAGCATTCAGCTTCCCTGATCATACATTGTGTATTATAGTGTGTCCCAACCAGTCTGCCTTTAACTGTTACAAAACTACAACTCCCAGTATGCTTAGTGGTTTAACTGGAGTCCCACTAGCTGGGAGACACTGAGTTGGGGTCTATTTTATGCTAGTGAGCACATACAGCCTGTCCGTGAGAAGAGGATGTCTAGGCCTAGTTCAGTTCTTCTATTCCCAGTTACTCCCTGCTGTGAAACAAGTTAACCATATGCAGTCAGCTCTGGGTCGGTCGTGGTAATCTCAGTGTTGTTTGGCATCTTGGGAAGTTTTACCCACTACTTTCTCCTGTCCACGTTGAGAGGGCAAATCATCTCAAGTAATCTGTCCCTGCTCTGAGAGGAAAAATCCTCTAGACAGAGGAGAGAATAGTTGAGCAAGTACTCTTCTGCAATCACTTAAAGGAGATATCTCATGTTAAAAAAACATGTTTTAGATCTTGAGGGGGTCCGACTGCTGGGGCCCCTCACCATCTCCAGTGTGGAGCTCCGGCTCTCCCCCAGAGTGGCGGATCATGACCCCCGCACCCTCCATATAGCTCTATGGGAGTGCCGAAAATAGCCAAATAGGATCTCCAATACTCCCATAGAGCTAAATGGAGGGATTGTGGTGGCGGCCCCTGCTTCGGGCAGGGGTAGTGACACGTTGCTTTGGGGGAGAGTCAGGGCTCCATACAGGAGATCGCGGGGACCCTAGTGGTCGGACCCCCACGACCTAAAACTTATGCCCTATTCTGCGTACAGTAAATACGTTTATTTCCATGAACTATCTCCTTTAACTCTTTGTTGGATTCCAGGTGGCGTTAGTACCACATGGCTTACACATCCAGATCATCCGTACCTTACACCCTGCCATAGGGAAGCGTAATACCCACAATATATGTAATACCCTTAATAGCCAATCTAGAACTTATCTTCCAGGCCTATATCCATCACCACTAGCAACACTAAAGTATATTCAGAGTCTGCAAACAAAGCAACTTAAGGAAAACTGTGACCAATTAGTAAGCATCCATGTAAAGCTGTATCTTCTCTACCCTGTGAGGAGTCGTGTTGGTTGTGCACAATGGACTTCAGTAAAGTTGACCCCTGTTCGCAGGTTACGTCTGCACTATCTACACCCAGTCACCTCTCCCAAGTGTACCTCAGGGTCCCACTAGTAACAAAAAGAGTCATCAGGGTACATATAGGGTTAACCAGCCATTCGTGACCATACTAGAAACTTTCCCAAGACACTACTACCCTTAGCAGACCGGGACTACTCCACTCATCCTTTTTGTGGACACCACATTGACTCTATTGTCAGCAAAAGTTTTATTATTCTGTGAAATTTAGAAATACAAAGAAAAAAATTGCACGGAAAGCGTAAGCGAGCGGATGGTGAGGGAACTTATATCTATATTGTCGGCCAATAGGACTGAATACAGTAGAATTGGGAGTGTTTTGTCCCCTTTGGGGTGTGTCCGCATCTGCTATTAGTAATGTCCCCTATTCTGAGGGTGCAAATACATGAAGTCTTATGGGACTCTGCCGGGGAAGTACAAACTGTCCGCTATTGGGAAGTGTCCGCTAAGGGAGATTTTACTGTAGTCACACAAGTCACATTTAGGCTCTGTTCACGTGGTGTTTTGGAGGCTTTATGTGGGAGGCTGTATGTGCTGGCGGAAAGGGCCCCTGCGCAAGAGAGAGAGGAGAGAAAAGGGCCCCTGTGCAAGAGAGAGAGGAGAGAAAAGGGCCCCTGTGCAAGAGAGAGAGGAGAGAAAAGGGCCCCTGTGCAAGAGAGGTAGGAGAGAAAATGGCCCCTGTGTAAGAGAGAGAGGAGAGAAAAGGGCCCCTGTGTAAGAGAGAGGAGAGAAAATGGCCCCTGTGTAAGAGAGAGGAGAGAAAATGGCCCCTGTGCAAGAGAGAGAGGAGAGAAAAGGGCCCCTGTGCAAGAGAGAGAGGAGAGAAAAGGGCCCCTGTGCAAGAGAGGTAGGAGAGAAAATGGCCCCTGTGCAAGAGAGAGGAGAGAAAAGGGCCCCTGTGCAAGAGAGAGAGGAGCGAAAATGGCCCCTGTGCAAGAGAGAGGAGAGAGAAAAGGGCCCCTGCGCAAGAGAGAGGAGAGAGAAAAGGGCCCCTGCGCAAGAGAGAGGATAGAAAAGGGCCCCTGTGCAAGAGAGAGAGGAGAGAAAAGGGCCCCTGCGCAAGAGAGAGGAGAGAAAAGGGCCCCTGTGCAAGAGAGAGAGGAGAGAAAAGGGCCCCTGTGCAAGAGAGAGAGGAGAGAAAAGGGCCCCTGCGCAAGAGAGAGAGAAGAGAAAAGGGCCCCTGTGCAAGAGAGAGAGGAGAGAAAAGGGCCCCTGTGCAAGAGAGAGAGGAGAGAAAAGGGCCCCTGTGCAAGAGAGAGAGGAGAGAAAAGGGCCCCTGTGCAAGAGAGAGAGGAGCGAAAATGGCCCCTATGTAAGAGAGGGAGGAGAGAAAAGGGCCCCTGTGCAAGAGAGAGGATAGAAAAGGGCCCCTGTGCAAGAGAGAGAGAGAGAAAAGGGCCCCTGTGCAAGAGAGAGGATAGAAAAGGGCCCCTGTGCAAGAGAGAGAGAGAGAGGAGAGAAAAGGGCCCCCGTGCAAGAGAGAGAGGAGAGAAAAGGGCCCCTGCGCAAGAGAGAGAGAGGAGCGAAAATGGCCCCTATGTAAGAGAGAGAGAGGAGAGAAAAGGGCCCCTGTGCAAGAGAGGGAGGAGAGAAAAGGGCCCCTGTGTAAGAGAGAGGAGAGAAAAGGGCCCCTGTGCAAGAAAGAGGAGAGAAAAGGGCCCCTGTGTAAGAGAGGGAGGAGAGAAAAGGGCCCCTATGTAAGAGAGGGAGGAGAGAAAAGGGCCCCTGTGTAAGAGAGGGAGGAGAGAAAAGGGCCCCTGTGTAAGAGAGAGAGAGAGGAGAGAAAAGGGCCCCTGGGTAAGAACAGTGTATAGGCCTCATGCGGAGTTTGGTGAGTTCGCCGGCTTCTGCCTGTGCCCTGCGCTTCTGAAACCTTCACTAGCTCCGTAGCGTAAAGTGATGAATCTAGAGTTGCATTAGGCCACACCTCCTTCCATGCCCACTTTATGTCAAGCTCCTCCCATCTGGCTAGTAAGCCGTAAAGTTGAAAAAGTTGCCAAAATTTTTGTGACTTTTCCTAGTTTTTGCCTGGTGCATAATGGTCACCAGATACTGAACTTATGCGTTTGTGTCATCACTTGTGGCATCAGCTGCAGTGAGATTTAGACTGGGTTCACTGAGCTGATGGCGGACGGTGCTGTTCTGTATATTTTTGCATTGCCTTAAATCAACTGGTGCCAGAAAGTCAAGCAGATTTGTGAATTACTTCTATTAAAAAATCTTAATCCTTCCAGTACTTATTAGCTGCTGAATACTACAGAGGAAACTAAAGAGCTCTCTGCTGACATCATGACCACAGTGCTCTCTGCTGACACCTCTGTCCATTTTAAGAACTGTCCAAAGTAGGAGAAAATCCCCATAGCAAACATATGCTGCTCTGGACAGTTCCTAAAATGGACAGAGGTGTCAGCAGAGAGCACTGTGGTCATGATGTCAGCAGAGAGCTCTGTGTTCCAAAAAGAAAAGAATGTTGTCTGTAGTATTCAGCAGCTATTAAATACTTGAAGGATTAAGATTTTTTAATAGAAGTAATTTACAAATCTGTTTAACTTTCTGGCACCAGTTGATTTAAAATAAAAAGTTTTCCACCGGAGTACCCCTTTAAAGACTTCCTACCATTTGGCGCATTTCCACAAGGATAAGCAGCATCTTCCCAACTATGATACAGAGGAGGGCACTGCCGTAACATGAGCTAGCGCTCGCCTCCTGTGGGCAGGATGGGGTTAACACGTCTTACCCTAAGCTTTAGAAGGAGGTGAACACATAAAAGCGTCTGAATTGCGACATCCGAGTCAATAAACTGGGTTGTCAGCATTGACCTAAAAACAGGCGGCATCATTTATTCTGACGTCTGCTGTTAATGGTCGCTTCCTGTAGAGCAGTGTTTCCCAACCAGGGTGCCTCCAGCTGTGTGTACAGCTCTGGGGTATAATACAGGATATAACTCAGGATCAGTATAGGATAAGTAATGTAATGTATGTACACAGTGACCTCACCAGCAGAATAGTGAGTACAGCTCTGGGGTATAATACAGGATATAACTCAGGATCAGTACAGGATAAGTAATGTAATGTATGTACACAGTGACCTCACCAGCAGAATAGTGAGTGCAGCTCTGGGGTATAATACAGGATATAACTCAGGATCAGTACAGGATAAGTAATGTAATGTATGTACACAGTGACCTCACCAGCAGAATAGTGAGTACAGCTCTGGGGTATAATACAGGATATAACTCAGGATCAGTACAGGATAAGTAATGTAATGTATATACACAGTGACCTCACCAGCAGAATAGTGAGTACAGCTCTGGGGTATAATACAGGATATAACTCAGGATCAGTACAGGATAAGTAATGTAATGTATGTACACAGTGACCTCACCGCAGAATAGTGAGTACAGCTCTGGGGTATAATACAGGATATAACTCAGGATCAGTACAGGATAAGTAATGTAATGTATGTACACAGTGACCTCACCAGCAGAATAGTGAGTACAGCTCTGGGGTATAATACAGGATATAGCTCAGGATCAGTACAGGATAAGTAATGTAATGTATGTACACAGTGACCTCACCAGCAGAATAGTGAGTACAGCTCTGGAGTATAATACAGGATATAACTCAGGATCAGTACAGGATAAGTAATGTAATGTATGTACACAGTGACCTCACCAGCAGAATAGTGAGTACAGCTCTGGGGTATAATACAGGATATAACTCAGGATCAGTACAGGATAAGTAATGTAATGTATGTACACAGTGACTCCACCAGCAGAAAAGTGAGTACAGCTCTGGGGTATAATACAGGATATAACTCAGGATCAGTACAGGATAAGTAAATGTAATGTATGTACACTGTGACCCCACCAGCAGAATAGTGAGTACAGCTCTGGAGTATAATACAGGATATAACTCAGGATCAGTACAGGATAAGTAATGTAATGTTTATACACAGTGACCTCACCAGCAGAATAGTGAGTACAGCCCTGGAGTATAATACAGGATATATCTCAGGATCAGTACAGGATAAGTAATGTAATGTTTATACACAGTGACCTCACCAGCAGAATAGTGAGTACAGCCCTGGAGTATAATACAGGATATATCTCAGGATCAGTACAGGATAAGTAATGTAATGTATGTACACAGTGACCTCACCAGCAGAATAGTGAGTACAGCTCTGGAGTATAATACAGGATATAACTCAGGATCAGTACAGGATAAGTAATGTAATGTTTATACACAGTGACCTCGCCAGCAGAATAGTGAGTACAGCTCTGGAGTATAATACAGGATATAACTCAGGATCAGTACAGGATAAGTAATGTAATGTTTATACACAGTGACCTCACCAGCAGAATAGTGAGTACAGCCCTGGAGTATAATACAGGATATATCTCAGGAATAGTACAGGATAAGTAATGTAATGTATGTACACAGTGACCTCACCAGCAGAATAGTGAGTACAGCTCTGGAGTATAATACAGGATATAACTCAGGATCAGTACAGGATTAGTTATGTAATGTATGTACACAGTGACCTCACCAGCAGAATAGTGAGTACAGCTCTGGAGTATAATACAGGATATAACTCAGGATCAGTACAGGATAAGTAATGTAATGTTTATACACAGTGTCCTCACCAGCAGAATAGTGAGTACAGCTCTGGGGTATAATACAGGATATAACTCAGGATCAGGACAGGATAAGTAATGTAATGTATGTACACAGTGACCTCACCAGCAGAATAGTGAGTACAGCCCTGGAGTATAATACAGGATATAACTCAGAATCAGTACAGGATAAGTAATGTAATGTATGTACACAGTGACCTCACCAGCAGAATAGTGAGTACAGCTCTGGAGTATAATACAGGATATAACTCAGGATCAGTACAGGATTAGTAATGTAATGTATGTACACAGTGACCTCACCAGCAGAATAGTGAGTACAGCTCTGGAGTATAATACAGGATATAACTCAGGATCAGTACAGGATAAGTAATGTAATGTATGTACACAGTGACCTCACCGCAGAATAGTGAGTACAGCCCTGGAGTATAATACAGGATATAACTCAGGATCAGTACAGGATAAGTAATGTAATGTATGTACACAGTGACCTCACCAGCAGAATAGTGAGTACAGCTCTGGGGTATAATACAGGATATAGCTCAGGATCAGTACAGGATAAGTAATGTAATGTATGTACACAGTGACCTCACCAGCAGAATAGTGAGTACAGCTCTGGAGTATAATACAGGATATAACTCAGGATCAGTACAGGATAAGTAATGTAATGTTTATACACAGTGACTAAATATTTAATGTACTGTAGATTAATTATGTGTTTTATCAAACTATATCCACTGTAGCTTATTGGGTGAATGCAAATAGAACATGAAAATTTTCCAAAATGGAAAAAGATTTCATAAAACCCAAAAATTGACTTATTGTTTAACATTTTTTTTTTTATCTGTCTGACAATGGCTTCCCTTTTATCAGTCCCTGCGGCTCCTATAACACTGGATACAGATGACAGCTCCTGCACCGCTGTCCCCTGCACTTAGCCTTGTCACAGACACTCAATAATAATATCAGACGGCAGCCTGTCCCCCCTGTGATATTATAAATGGCAATGAGGCCGGAACAACACCGACCGCTGATCAATAGGAGAACAATCACCAATGACAAGACTGACACCACAGTCAATAAAGTCACTTCCATTCCCACCAAGTGCAGACAATAAGACAACATTATTCCGCATTGTCACACTGTCACCTCCACTCACACCCAGGTGGCGCCCAGCGTGCCAACGCAACATTCACTTTAATAAACAAGATTTCTCAGAATCCCACTGGATCTTCTGTACTTATTATCGGAGATGTTCCCGGTCTTCTTATCTTATGAGACGACTCACACAGGGAACAATAAAAAGAGCAATACCAGACACATCTCATACTAACATTAACAAAGCAGGAATGGTGCCTATGTTATGGTAAAACGATCAATAAGATGGCCCTGCCATGTATACAACTACTACTGTATAATACGGCCCCATATGCACAATAATATAACTACTATAATACTGCTCCCTATGTACCAGAATATAACTACTATAATAATGCTCCTATATACAAGAATATAACTACTATAATACTGCTCCTATATACAAGAATATAACTACTACAATACTGCCCCTATATACAAGAATATAACTACTATAATACTACCCCTATATACAAGAATATAACTACTATAATACTGTCTCCTATATACAAGAATATAACTACTATAATACTGCTCCTATATACAAGAATATAACTACTATAATACTGCTCCTATATGCAATAATATAACTACTATAATACTGCTCCTATATACAATAATATAACTACTATAATACTGCTCCTATATACAAGAATATAACTACTATAATACTGTCTCCTATATACAAGAATATAACTACTATAATACTGTCTCCTATATACAAGAATATAACTACTATAATAATGCTCCTATATACAAGAATATAACTACTATAATACTGCTCCTATATACAAGAATATAACTACTACAATACTGCCCCTATATACAAGAATATAACTACTATAATACTGTTCCTATATACAAGAATATAACTACTATAATACTGTCTCCTATATACAAGAATATAACTACTATAATACTGTCTCCTATATACAAGAATATAACTACTATAATACTGTCTCCTATATACAAGAATATAACTACTATAATACTGCTCCTATATACAAGAATATAAGTACTATAATACTGCTCCTATATACAAGAATATAACTACTATAATACTGCTCCTATGTACAAGAATATAACTACTATAATACTGCTCCTATATACAAGAATATAACTACTATAATACTGCTCCTATATACAAGAATATAGCTTCTATAACACTGTTCCCTATGTACAGAAATAAAACTATACTACACACCACAATACATTCAATCCTCTGTTCTGTTGTGACCTCTGGTTGCGGTGTGTCTGTGTATATTGTAGTAATATAATATAATTTACTGTATAATTTTAAAGATTTGATACAGAATATGGCACAATATACAGGAAATACAATGAGGTGACCCGGTCGGTGATCAGGAATACATTGTCAAGATCCGGCGGTATTAATATTTATTATATTTCCCCTTATTGTTGCGCTCCTCTCTTCTCCTCTATTATTTGCAGGGATCAGATCATTGATATGTCAGGGATCAGACACAATGAAGCAGCAGGACACAGGGGATCATCTTCTTTCCCAAATTGAAATATTGCAGAGACGTCCTCCTTCTAGTCATCCATTTTTTATTGTGCCCAGGAAAGAATCCAGAATCAGCTGAGCAGAGCACACAGCCGAGCACCGACCCATTATCCCAGGCAGACAGCAATAGCCGAACACCGACCCATTATCCCAGGCAGACATCAGACAGTGATAGCCGAACACCGACCCATTATCCCAGGCAGACAGCAGACAGTGATAGCCGAACACCGATCCATTATCCCAGGCAGACATCAGACAGTGATAGCCGAACACTGATCCATTATCCCAGGCAGACATCAGACAGTGATAGCCGAACACCGACCCATTATCCCAGGCAGACAGCAGACAGTGATAGCCGAACACATATCCATTATCCCAGGCAGACAGCAGACAGTGATAGCCGAACACATATCCATTATCCCAGGCAGACATCAGACAGTGATAGCCGAACACATATCCATTATCCCAGGCAGACAGCAGACAGTGATAGCCGAACACCGAACCATTATCCCAGGCAGACATCAGACAGTGATAGCCGAACACCGAACCATTATCCCAGGCAGACATCAGACAGTGATAGTCGAACACTGATCCATTATCCCAGGCAGACATCAGACAGTGATAGCCGAACACATATCCATTATCCCAGGCAGACAGCAGACAGTGATAGCCGAACACTGATCCATTATCCCAGGCAGACAGCAGACAGTGATAGCCGAACACTGATCCATTATCCCAGGCAGACATCAGACATTGATAGCCGAACACCGATCCATTATCCCAGGTAGACATCAGCCGGCAATAGCTGAGCACTGACCCACTATCCCAGGCAGACATCAGACAGTGATAGCCGAGCACTGTTCCATTCTCCAAGGTAGACATCAGCCGGCAACAGCTGAGCACCGACCCATTATCCCAGGCAGACATCAGACAGCGATAGCCGAGCACTAATCCATTATCCCAGGCAGACATCTGTGACAGTCAAGCGCCGACCTATCATTCCAGGCAGACATCAGACAGTGATAGACGAGCACCAACCCATTATTCCAGGCAGACATCAGACAGTGATAGACAAGCACCAACCCATTATCCCAGGCAGACATCAGACAGTGATAGACGAGCACCAACCCATTATTCCAGGCAGACATCAGACAGTGATAGACGAGCACCAACCCATTATTCCAGGCAGACATCAGACAGTGATAGCCAAGCACCGACCCATTATTCCAGGCAGACATCTGTGACAGTCAAGCGCCGACCTATCATTCCAGGCAGACATCAGACAGTGATAGCTGAGCACCAACCCATTATTCCAGGCAGACATCATACAGTGATTGCTGAGCACTGACCCATTATCCGGGGCAGACATAAGACAGTGATAGCCGAGCACTGATCCATTATCCCAGGCAGACATCAGACAGTGATAGTCAAACAACCATTATCCCAGGCAGATATCGGCCGGTGACAGCTGAGCACTGACCCATTATCCCAGGCAGACAGTGATAGCTGAGCACTGACCCATTATCCCAGGCAGACATCAGACAGCGATAGACGAGCACCAACCCATTATTCCAGGCAGACATCAGACAGTGATAGACGAGCACCAACCCATTATTCCAGGCAGACATCAGACAGTGATAGACGAGCACCAACCCATTATTCCAGGCAGACATCAGACAGTGATAGACGAGCACCAACCCATTATTCCAGGCAGACATCAGACAGTGATAGACGAGCACCAACCCATTATTCCAGGCAGACATCAGACAGTGATAGACGAGCACCAACCCATTATTCCAGGCAGACATCAGACAGTGATAGCCGAGCACCGACCCATTATTCCAGGCAGACATCATACAGTGATTGCTGAGCACTGACCCATTATCCTGGGCAGACATCAGACGGTAACAGCTGAGCACTGATCAATTATCCCAGGCAGACAGTGATAGCCGAGCACCGACCCATTATCCCGGGCAGACATAAGACAGTGATAGCTGAGCACAAACCCATTATCCCGGGCAGACATCAGACAGTGATAGACGAGCACCAACCCATTATTCCAGGCAGACATCAGACAGTGATAGACGAGCACTGATCCATTATCCCAGGCAGACATCAGACAGTGATAGTCAAACAACCATTATCCCAGGCAGATATCGGCCGGTGACAGCTGAGCACTGACCCATTATCCCAGGCAGACAGTGATAGCTGAGCACTGACCCATTATCCCAGGCAGACATCAGACAGTGATAAACGAGCACCAACCCATTATTCCAGGCAGACATCAGACAGTGATAGACGAGCACCAACCCATTATTCCAGGCAGACATCAGACAGTGATAGACGAGCACCAACCCATTATTCCAGGCAGACATCAGACAGTGATAGACAAGCACCAACCCATTATCCCAGGCAGACATCAGACAGTGATAGACGAGCACCAACCCATTATTCCAGGCAGACATCAGACAGTGATAGACGAGCACCAACCCATTATTCCAGGCAGACATCAGACAGTGATAGCCAAGCACCGACCCATTATTCCAGGCAGACATCTGTGACAGTCAAGCGCCGACCTATCATTCCAGGCAGACATCAGACAGTGATAGCTGAGCACCAACCCATTATTCCAGGCAGACATCATACAGTGATTGCTGAGCACTGACCCATTATCCGGGGCAGACATAAGACAGTGATAGCCGAGCACTGATCCATTATCCCAGGCAGACATCAGACAGTGATAGTCAAACAACCATTATCCCAGGCAGATATCGGCCGGTGACAGCTGAGCACTGACCCATTATCCCAGGCAGACAGTGATAGCTGAGCACTGACCCATTATCCCAGGCAGACATCAGACAGCGATAGACGAGCACCAACCCATTATTCCAGGCAGACATCAGACAGTGATAGACGAGCACCAACCCATTATTCCAGGCAGACATCAGACAGTGATAGACGAGCACCAACCCATTATTCCAGGCAGACATCAGACAGTGATAGACGAGCACCAACCCATTATTCCAGGCAGACATCAGACAGTGATAGACGAGCACCAACCCATTATTCCAGGCAGACATCAGACAGTGATAGACGAGCACCAACCCATTATTCCAGGCAGACATCAGACAGTGATAGCCGAGCACCGACCCATTATTCCAGGCAGACATCATACAGTGATTGCTGAGCACTGACCCATTATCCTGGGCAGACATCAGACGGTAACAGCTGAGCACTGATCAATTATCCCAGGCAGACAGTGATAGCCGAGCACCGACCCATTATCCCGGGCAGACATAAGACAGTGATAGCTGAGCACAAACCCATTATCCCGGGCAGACATCAGACAGTGATAGACGAGCACCAACCCATTATTCCAGGCAGACATCAGACAGTGATAGACGAGCACTGATCCATTATCCCAGGCAGACATCAGACAGTGATAGTCAAACAACCATTATCCCAGGCAGATATCGGCCGGTGACAGCTGAGCACTGACCCATTATCCCAGGCAGACAGTGATAGCTGAGCACTGACCCATTATCCCAGGCAGACATCAGACAGTGATAAACGAGCACCAACCCATTATTCCAGGCAGACATCAGACAGTGATAGACGAGCACCAACCCATTATTCCAGGCAGACATCAGACAGTGATAGACGAGCACCAACCCATTATTCCAGGCAGACATCAGACAGTGATAGACGAGCACCAACTCATTATTCCAGGCAGACATCAGACAGTGATAGACGAGCACCAACCCATTATTCCAGGCAGACATCAGACAGTGATAGACGAGCACCAACCCATTATTCCAGGCAGACATCAGACAGTGATAGACGAGCACCAACCCATTATTCCAGGCAGACATCAGACAGTGATAGACGAGCACCAACCCATTATTCCAGGCAGACATCAGACAGTGATAGATGAGCACCAACCCATTATTCCAGGCAGACATTAGCCAGTAACAGCTGAGCACCGACCCATCATCCCAGGCAATGATGAAATTGATGAATAATATTCCCCAGTATGGAGAAGTGGACGGCCCCTCTGGATGTTACATCTGGACACAGTTATGGTTTCTGGTCATCAGCATTCGGCACCTCTGCCCCTAAGGAAGCTGGCAACAGTGCCCCCCGTAACAGTGCCCAAGAACATTACAACTAAAGTGCCCTTATAACACAGACAAATCTTATGTCCCTAAAACACAGACAGTTACAGTCCCCCCCCCCCCAATAACACAACCAACCACACTGCCCCATAACACACTAGGTTACAGTGCTGCCATAGATCAGCACTGTAACTTTATCCCAAGTGTCCCCAAAACACAGAAAGTCCCAGTGCCCCCATAACATAGCTGACCACAGTGCCCCCAAAAGATGGGTGACCACAATGCCCTCATAACACAGTCAACCACATTGCCCCCATAATATAGCCAGCCATAATGCCCCCATCCCACTATATTGTCTCCATAACAAAGCTGACCAGAGTGCTCCCATAACACAGTCCCATAACACATACATTTCCATGACTTCTCATTTAAGCCAGACACATTATTAAAGGGGTTTTCCAGGAAAAAACTTTTTTTTATATATCAACTGGCTCCAGAAAGTTAAACAGATTTGTAAATTACTTCTATTAAAAAATCTTAATCCTTTCAGTACTTATGAGATGCTGAAGTTGAGTTGTTCTTTTCTCTCTAAGTGCTCTCTGATGACACGTGTCTCGGGAACCGCCCAGTCTAGAAGCAATTACCCATAGCAAACCTCTTCTAAACTGGGCGGTTCCCGAGACAGGTGTCATCAGAGAGCACTTAGACAGAAAAGAACAACATTAACTTCAGAAGCTCATAAGTACTGAAAGGATTAAGATTTTTTAATAGAAGTAATTTACAAATCTGTTTAACTTTCTGGAGCCAGTTGATATATATATATATAAAAAAAGTTTTTTTCTGGATAACCCCTTTAAGAATAAAAAAGACTTTTAAAGGGGTACTCCGAAGGAAAACATTTTTTTTTTTTTTTAAATCAACTGGTGCCAGAAAGTTAAACAGATTTGTAAATGAATTCTTTTAAAAAATCTTTACCCTTTCAGTGCTTATTAGCAGCTGTATGCTACAGAGGAAATTCTTTGCTTTTTGAAAAAAAATGTTGTCTTATCAACAGTGCTCTCTGCTGACACCTGATGCCCGTATCAGGAACTGTCCAGAGCAGGAGAAAATCCTCATAGCAAACCTATGCTGCTCTGGACAGTTCCTGATATGGACAAAGGTGTCAGCAGAGAGCAATGTGGACAAGAGAAAAAAGAATATCAAAAAGCAAAGAATTTCCTCTGGAGCATACAGCTGCCAATAAGTATTGTAAGGGTAAGGATTGTTTTTAATAGAAGTAATTTACAAATCTGTTTAATGGGGTTATCCAGGAAAAAACTTTTTTTTTATATATCAACTGGCTCCAGAAAGTTAAACAGATTTGTAAATTAAATTCGAGTAGAAAACAGACATGGTCGCACATCTACAATTTTGTATAATGATCTGATTGCTTCTCAGCATAATATCAAAAACTAACAGGTTGTTATTATACATTTTTGATCAAAAAGTACAAGCCCACTCGCCACGTCAAGGCCACCTATTTAGAGTGGGTCCCTAATGTCCCTAGCATAAAATGGCGCAGCACTGGGCGGCGACCACCACCGCCGCGACACAGGTGCCCACGGGGGGGGGGGGGGAGCGACCCACTGGCAGAGCGGCCCCAATGCCTCTCAAACCAGTCTATAGGCCGCACCCGCCCGCAGACACACTGGTGTGCTGCGGGGCGGCGTCCGTTGCTGCCGTGGCGCTGTGTCTGCGGGCGGGTGCGGCCCATAGACTGGTTTGAGAGGCATTGGGGCCGCTCTGCCAGTGGGTCGCTCCCCCCCCCCCCCGTGGGCACCTGTGTCGCGGCGGTGGTGGTCGCCGCCCGGTGCTACGCCATTTTATGCTAGGGACGTTAGGGACCCACTCTAAATAGGTGGCCTTGACGTGGCGAGTGGGCTTGTACTTTTTGATCAAAAATGTATAATAACAACCTGTTAGTTTTTGATATTGTGCTGAGAAGCAATCAGATCATTATACAAGATTGTAGACGTGCGCCATGTCTGTATTCTACTCGAATTCAGATTTGTAAATTACTTCTATTAAAAAAATCTTAATCCTTTCAGTACTTATGAGCTTCTGAAGTTAAGGTTGTTCTTTTCTGTCTAAATCCTCTCTGATGACACCTGTCTCGGGAACCGCCCAGTTTAGAAGAGGTTTGCTATGGGGATTTGCTTCTAAACTGGGCGGTTCCCGAGACAGGTGTCATCAGAGAGCACTTAGACAGAAAAGAACAACTTTAACTTCAGAAGCTCATAAGTACTGAAAGGATTAAGATTTTTTAATAGAAGTAATTTACAAATCTGTTTAACTTTCTGGAGCCAGTTGATATAAATATATATATATATATATATATATATATATATATATATATAAAAAAAACTTTTTTCTTGGATAACCCCTTTAACATTCTGGCACCAGTTGATAAAAAAAAATTTCAAAAAAAATAAAAAAAGTTTTCCACCGGAGTACCCCTTTAACTATTCGTTTTCAAATCGAGGCGTCGTGAGTTGTGACTTTAGATTTTCTGTGACACCGGTCTGATATCACTATAATACCATGTTTCCCAACCAGGGAGCCTGCAGCTGTTGCAAAACTACAATTCCCAGCATGCCCGGACAGCCAAAGGCTGTCCGGGCATGCTGGGAATTGTAGTTTTGCAACAGCTGGAGGCACCCTGGTTGGGAAACCCCGCTATAATATATCTATAGATCGCTGGTATCGTATGCGATGCGTCGGAGTGATATACAGTTATGCGGATGATAAGTTGTTTCTTTTTATTTCCTGAATCGTGATAAGATCTGTTCGCACCTCAGTGTTATACAGTAAGATCTGGGGATGAGATACAATGTGGGGGATGACGTTCACCTCAAACACGACACCACACACGTATATACTACACATTGGGGGGAGATGTATCAAAACCTGTGCAGAGGAAGAGCGGTGCGGTAACCCATAGCAACCAATCAGATCGCTTCTTTCATTTTTTTTAACCCCTTAACGACCACGGACGTAAATGTACGTCCTGGCATGGCGGGACTTCGCGCACCAGGACGTACATTTACGTCCTGCGTATGACCGCGAGCATCGGAAGGGTGCTCGCATCTAGGGATGAGCGAACTTACAGTAAATTCCATTCGTCACGAACTTCTCGGCTCGGCAGTTGATGGCTTATCCTGCATAAATTAGTTCAGCTTTCCGGTGCTCCGGTGGGCTGGGAAAGGTGGATACAGTCCTAGGAAAGAGTCTCCTAGGACTGTATCCACGTTTTCCAGCCCACCGGAGCACCGGAAAGCTGAACTAATTTATGCAGGATAAAGTCATCAACTGCCGAGCCGAGAAGTTCGTGACGCATCGAATTTACTGTAAGTTCGCTCATCTCTACTCGCATCATACACGGCAGGTTCCGGCTGGGGACCCGTCGGTAATGGCCGATATCCACGACCGCGCGGATGTCCGCCATTAGCCCCTCAGATGCCGTGATCAATACAGATCACGGCATCTGCGGCAGTGCGGTACTTTGAATGGATGATCAGAGCGCCCGCAGCGCTGCCTCGGCAATCCGATCATCCAGCATGGCGGCCGGGGTCCCCTCACCTGGCTCCAGCCGTCTCCCGGGGTCTTCTGCTCTGGTCTGAGATCGAGCAGACAAGAGCAGAAGATCACAGATAATACTGATCAGTGCTGTGTCCTATACATAGCACTGAACAGTATTAGCAATCAAATAATTGCTATAGATAGTTCCCTATGGGGACATAAAAAGTGTAAAAAAAAAAAAAAAAAAAAAGTTAAAAAATGTAAAAATAAAATGCCCTTCCCCAGTAAAATTTTAAATTGTCAGTTTTTCCCATTTCACCCCCCAAAAAGCGTAATTCTTTTAAATAAACATATTAGGTATCGCCTAATGTCCGTAAATGTCCGAACTATCAAAATATAATTTTAATGATCCCGTACGGTAAATGGCATTAAGGTAAAAAAAATAAAATAAAAAAAGGGCCAAAAATGTAGCTTTTTTGTAGCATTTTATTCCCAAAAAATTAATAAAAAATTATGTAAAAGTTTTATATATAAAAATGTGCTATTGATAAAAAGAACAGATGACGGCGCAAAAAGGAAAAAGAAAAAGTTATAGGTGGTCAAAATAGGGCGATTTTAGATTACTGATTTTGTACAAAAAGGTTTAGATTTTTTTTTTTTTTTTAAAGGGGTTGTGCGCTGCCCTGCAGTTCGGAGCTCCGCTCACAGCGTCCGGAAGTTCATCACTCTGAACGCTGTGTGCGGGCTTCCGTGTTCGCGGCCGGCGGGAGTGACCCACAGGATAAAGAACACATTTCATTTTTAGCGTAAAGTGTACAGTGTGAAAACGAACCCCTCCAAAATGTGCAAAATTGGGGTTTTCATTTAAATTTCCTCCCCCAAATTTTTTTGGGGGGGTTTGCCGTACATTTTATGGTAAAATGAGAGGTTTCATTGCAAAGTACAATTGGTCACGCAAAAAACAAGCCCTTATATGGGTCTGTAGATGGAAATATAAAAGAGTTATGGATTTTAGAAGGCGAAGAGGAAAAAACGGAAACGCAAAAATAAAATTGGCCTGGTCCTTCAGGTTAAAATGGGCTTGGTCCTTAAAGGGTTAAAGAGGCCTATGAAAAATGAAAGAAGCAATGTGATTGGTTGCTATGGGCAACTGCACCACTCTGAACAGGTTTTGATAAATCTCCCCCATTGTCACCGAACATCAGAAGCCTAAAGAAATCGGCTCAGTTATATTTGTCCCTAGGATCCATAGCAATTCGACCTTTATCACAACCTTTACAAGGGGTATTACCCACAATGCCAGCCTGCGCTTGTATGTTGCCCTAATGGAGTATCGATATTATGCTCAAATAATACAAAAAATACGGTATAAAAACAGCCATACCATACAGTGCCTGAAAACTACTGTCCAGGAATAGAAAACAGAGCTAATTTCTTCCAGAAACAGCACCACGTCTGCCCCCAGGTTATATGTGGTATTAAAACGGCTCCATTCACTTCAGTGGAACTGAGCTGCAATAGCACATACAACCTGACGACAGATGTGGCGCTGTTTTTGGAAGAAATCAACTCTAACTCTAATCAACTTTTCTAATACTGGATAACCCCTTTAAATAACTTCACTACAGCCACACAGTGCCCAAAAAACTTTACTACTACCACACAGCGCCTAAATCACTTTACTACCACCACACAGTGCCCAAATCCCTTTACTACCACCACACAGTGCCCAAAAAACTTTACTACCACCACACAGTGCCCAAATCACTTTACTACCACCACACAGTGCCCAAATCACTTTACTACCACCACACAGTGCCTAAATCCCTTTACTACCACCACACAGTGCCCAAATCACTTCACTTCCAACACACAGTGCCCAAATCACTTTACTACCACCACACAGTGCCCAAATCACTTTACTACCACCACACAGTGCCTAAATCACTTTACTACCACCACACAGTGCCCAAATCACTTTACTACCACCACACAGTGCCTAAATCACTTTACTACCACCACACAGTGCCCAAATCCCTTTACTACCACCACACAGTGCCCAAATCACTTTATTACCACCACACAGTGCCCAAATCACTTCACTTCCAACACACAGTGCCCAAATCACTTCACTTCCAACACACAGTGCCCAAATCACTTCACTTCCAACACACAGTGCCTAAGTCACTTTACTACCACCACACAGTGCCCAAATCACTTTACTACCACCACACAGTGCCCAAATCACTTTACTACCACCACACAGTGCCCAAATCACATTACTACCACCACACAGTGCCTAAGTCACTTTACTACCACCACACAGTGCCCAAATCACTTTACCACCACCACACAGTGCCCATATCACTTTACTACCACCACACAGTGCCTAAATCACTTTACTACCACCACGCAGTGCCCAAATCCCTTTACTACCACCACACAGTGCCCAAATCCCTTTACTACCACCACACAGTGCCCAAATCACATTACTACCACCACACAGTGCCTAAGTCACTTTACTACCACTACACAGTGCCCAAATCACATTACTACCACCACACAGTGCCCAAATCACATTACTACCACCACACAGTGCCTAAGTCACTTTACTACCACCACACAGTGCCCAAATCACTTTACTACCACCACACAGTGCCCAAATTACTTTACTACCACCACACAGTGCCCAAATCCCTTTACTACCACCACACAGTGCCCAAATCACTTTACTACCACCACACAGTGCCCAAATTACTTTACTACCACCACGCAGTGCCCATATCACTTTACTACCACACAGTGCCCAAAGAACTTTACTACCACCACACAGTGCCCAAATCACAGTGCCCAAATGCTGTGGGGTATCCTATTTATCACAGTATTCTAATAAACATCATCAGCCTAAAAACAGCTAGACCCCAAATGAGCGGTGGCATGACAATATTGGTTGGTTACTTATACTAATTTTTTTTCTTTATTTTTAGAATTATTTTTACCATCAGCAGTTTGTTCTTTAGCAGCTATTCTGTCCAGCCCGTCCTTCACCCCCACACATCAGTGAGCCTTGGTTCCCTATGACCCTGTCAAAGGTCACCATTTTTTCACGTTTTAAGGCTCAGGGGCATTTCCCCATATTCCAATATTTTTTTCCAATATAGCAGCATGCTCTGTTTATGAATTTGGCTTTTTCCCCCCATAGACTTCTATGGGAGCAAAAACACCGCCATGAATGTATTTATGTATGGCGTGTTTTTTTGTCTTTTTTTTGTTTGTTTTTTTGCATCTTTCCCTCCAATTTTTTTTAAAGAAATCCTTGAGTCACATAATGAAATAACCACATGACTTATAATGGGGGAAAAAAACCACAGAATAAAATACCAAATGAAAAAAAAAACACTATTTAAAAAAAACAAACAAACAAAACTTAGGAGCAAAAATTGAGTGGACAAAAAACGCCAAACAAATGGATAACGCTGTAATCGTACTGAAGAATACAATGATCCTGTCCTTTTTAACACATGGTGAACAATTGCACAATTGCGTTTATTTAATACATTTTTTTTCCAATTTCACCCAATTTTTGTTTGGCAATATATTATATGGTAAAATGGCGCCATAAAAAAAAAAAAAAAAAAACTGTTACAATAATTGAAAACAATATAGGTGGTAAAACAACATAAGCAGGCAAAAAAAATTATCGATACACAGAGAAGGGGTTAATAGCTAATCCTTGTACCTACACTACAGAACTTATTTGTGTAAACTCGTTCCCAATAGTGAATTACAATATCGATGAGCGTATCAATATACGGTGATTACGTATCGATAAGTTATTGATATGCGAAATATAGGTACAGTACAGTCCTATATGGAAATCACATTTATCCTACAATACTCATAGGGGAGATAACTGCCCCTCCCACTTAACACCCTAAAGAACCCATAAAAACTTCATAGTAAACTAAAATATCGATAGATACAGGTCTGTGTAGAAAGACAGAGAATGGAAGAACTACATTTTCACATACAGTACAAGACATTTCAGTGCCATATAGGTAAACTATAAAAACGTCATCTATACTACATAGACAATGGTTTAATGTAGGAAACCTACAATTCCTTAATGCAAAACTACAAGGCCCATAAGTCACATACCGTACCTATGCATGCACTACAGGGCCTATAAGTATCACACAGTACCTATGCATACAGTACAAGTCCTATAAGTAACATTCGTACATATACATATACAACAGGGCCTATACGTATCACACAGTCCCTATACATACAGTACAAGTCCTATAAGTAACAAACGTACATATACATATACTACGGGCCTATGCGTACTATACATTACCTATACATACACGACAAGGCCTACAAGTAACATACAATACCTATGCATACACTACAAGGCCTATACATAACATACAGTACGATACATACACTACAAGGCCTATACATAACATACAGTACCTATACATACACTACAGGGCCTACAAGTAACATACAGTACCTATACATACTCTACATGGTCTATAAGTAACATACAGTACCTATACATAGACTACACGGCCTATAAGTAACATACAGTACCTATACATACACTATAGGGCTCATAAGTAACATATAGTACCTATACATAGACTACAGAGCCTACACGTATCATACAGTACCTATACATACACTACAGAGCCTATACATATCATACAGTACCCTATACATACACTACAGGGCCTATACGTAACATACAGTACCTATACATATACTACAGAGCCCATACGTATCATACAGTATCTATACATACACTACAGAGCCTATACGTATCATACAGTACCTATACATACGCTACAGAGCCTATACGTATCATACAGTACCCTATACATACACTACAGGGCCTATAAGTAACATACAGTACCTATACATACACTACACGGCCCATAAGTAACATACAGTACCTATATACACACTACAGTGCCTATACGTATCATACAGTACCTATACATACACTACAGAGCCCATAAGTAACATACAGTACCTATACATACACTACACGGCCCATAAGTAACATACAGTACCTATATACACACTACAGTGCCTATACGTATCATACAGTACCTATACATACACTACACGGCCTATACGTATCATACAGTACCTACACATACACTACAGAGCCCATAAGTAGCATACAGTACCTATACATACACTACAGAGCCTATACGTATCATACAGTACCTATACATACACTACACGGCCTATACATACAGTACCTATACATACACTACAGAGCCCATACGTATCATACAGTACCTATACATACACTACAGAGCCTATATCATACAGTACCTATACATACACTACAGGGCCTGTACGTATCATACAGTACTTATACATACACTACAGAGCCTATATGTATCATACAGTACCTATACATACACTACAGAGCCCATACGTATCATACAGTACCTATACATACACTACAGAGCCTGTACGTATCATAAAGTATCTATACATACACTACAGAGCCCATACGTATCATACAGTACCTATACATACACTACACGGTCTATATGTATCATACAGTACCTATACATACACTACAGAGCCCATACGTATCATACAATACCTATACATACACTACAGGGCCTATACGTATCATACAGTACTACCTATACATACACTACAGAGCCTATACGTATCATACAGTACCAATACATACACTACAGAGCCCATACGTATCATACAGTACTTATACATACACTACAGAGCCCATACGTATCATACAGTACCTATACATACACTACAGAGCCCATACGTATCATACAGTACCTATACATTCACTACAGGGCCTATACGTATCATACAGTACCTATACATCCACTACAGAGCCCATACGTATCATACAGTACCTATACATACACTACAAAGCCCATACGTATCATACAGTACCTATACATACACTACAGGGCCTACAAGTAACATACAGTACCTATACATACACTACATGGTCTATAAGTAACATACAGTACCTATACATAGACTACACGGCCTATAAGTAACATACAGTACCTATACATACACTATAGGGCTCATAAGTAACATATAGTACGTATACATAGACTACAGAGCCTATACGTATCATACAGTACCTAAACATACACTACAGGGCCTATACGTATCATACAGTACCTATACATACACTACAGAGCCTATACGTATCATACAGTACCTATACATACACTACAGAGCCTATACGTATCATACAGTACCCTATACATACACTACAGGGCCTATACGTAACATACAGTACCTATACATACACTACAGAGCCCATACGTATCATACAGTACCTATACATACACTACAGAGCCTATACGTATCATACAGTACCTATACATACACTACAGAGCCCATACGTATCATACAGTACCTATACATACACTACAGAGCCTATACGTATCATACAGTACCTATACATACACTACAGAGCCCATACATATCATACAGTACCTATACATCCACTACAGAGCCTATACGTATCATACAGTATCTATACATACACTACAGAGCCTGTACGTATCATACAGTACCTATACATACACTACAGAGCCTGTACGTATCATACAGTACCTATACATACACTACAGAGCCCATACGTATCATACAGTACCTATACATACACTACAGAGCCTATACGTATCATACAGTACCTATACATACACTACAGAGCCCATACATATCATACAGTACCTATACATCCACTACAGAGCCTATACGTATCATACAGTATCTATACATACACTACAGAGCCTGTACGTATCATACAGTACCTATACATACACTACAGAGCCTGTACGTATCATACAGTACCTATACATACACTACAGAGCCCATACGTATCATACAGTACCTATACATACACTACACAGCCTGTATTCTCCATAGGGGCCTCCTTCAAATGGTTACAATGGTGCAACATTACAATGATTATGTGCTAAACAAAACAAAAACAAAAAACTACAAAAAAAGCTAAATAAATTAATTTGTGGCTTTGCAAAACTACAACTGCCATCGTGCCCTGACAGCCAGAGGCTGTCAGGGCACGATGGGAGTTGTAGTTTTGCAACCGCAGCCGAGTCACCAGTTTGAGGGACACTTTTCTAGTATAACAAGTAAATAAACTAAAATAATCATGGCGGCCCCAGATAAAGGAAGCCCCCGTGTTCACCCCATTTACCTCATCGGGCTAGCAAATACATTGAAATATTTTATATGAGTAAAATAATAATAATAATAATTTAAAATAGTATAATATAATAAATAAAATAGAATAAAAAAAAATATTAATATAATATTAAAAACGAATTATATAATAAAATAAAATTCAATTAAGAAACTAGAATTAGATTTTTTTGTTATTTTTTTTTTTTTTTATAAAAGTTCTTTTTTGAAAATGTAACAAAATATCTCTGGCCATAAGGTTGCTTCTTGCTTCTGGCAGACGTATTGTTTTACTGCACATCCTCCGACTAGGCGTGCCAGTTTAGGCCGGAACGAGGCCCCAAAACTCACAAACTTACGGTAAATTTAAAAAAAACTTCCAAGACTGATCGAATTTTTTATACTTTATAAATGATATTGTAAAACTGTATAAGAAAGTAAAATCAAAAATTTACAATTTTTTTTTTTCCAAAAAGTTGTAAGATAAAGTAGAAATTTTGCAATTTAGTTTTTTTTTTTGTGAACGTTACCTGCTGTGGAGAGGTGAGCGATGAGGACGGCGCACAGGGTGACCCAGTGGGACATTATGGTGGCTGGGTATGGGACGGCGCCGTTCTTTGTTGTACCCGTCGTCGTCACCTGCTCTCAGCAGAGCTCTCAGGCTTTGCACCCACTCGGCTCTGCTTCTCAACTGCACAGGAAGTGGAAGATCTAAGACACCGTATATACAACCATGTGCTGCTATATACTACACACAACCCATACACCACACTCCGGGCGCACTCATCGCCTCTGACTCCAGGAAGGTTTTTTTTTTGGTTTATGTTTTGTTTCTGATTTTTTTTTTTTGTCTAGTTTAACCCCTTAACAACGCAGCGTTTTTCAGTTTTTGCATTTTCGTTCTTTCCTCCTCACCTTTTAAAAATCATAACTCTTTCAATTTTGCACCTAAAAATCCATATGATGGCGTATTTTTTTGCGTCACCAATGTTACTTTGTAATGACATCAGTCATTTTACCCTAAAATTCATTGCTAAACGAAAAAATAATAATAATAATAATAATTATGCAACAAAATTGAAGAAAAAACGCCATTTTGTAAAATTTGCCGGACTTCCGTTTCTACGCAGTGGATATTTCGGTAAAAATGACACCTTATCATTATTCTGTAGGTCCACACGGTTAAAATGATACCCTACTTATATAGGTTTGATTTTGTCGTACTTCTGGAAAAAATCATAACTACATGCACGACAATTAATACGTTTAAAATTGTCCTCTTCTGACCCCTATAACTTTTTTATTTTTCCGTGTATGGGGCGGTATGAGGACTCATTTTTTGTGCCATGATCTGAAGTTTTTTATCGGTGCCATTTTTGTTTTGATCGGACTCTTTGATCTCTTTTGATTCATATTTTTATAACATAAAAAGTGACCAAAAATACGCTAATTTGGACTTTGAATTTTTTTTTTACGTGTACGCCATTGACCCTGCGGTTTAATTAACAATATATTTTTAGAGTTTGTACATTTACGTACACGGCGATACCACATATGTTTATCTCCTTAACGACGAAGAATGTATATTTACGTCCTCCGCCGGCTCCCGCGATATGCCGCGGGGTCATGCGGTGACCCCGCATCATATCTGGTCGGTCCCGGCGGCCATCAACGGCTGGGACCCGCGGCTAATACAGGACATCACCGATCGCGGTGATGCCCTGTATTAACTCTTCAGATACGGCGATCAAAGCTGACCGCCACGTCTGAAGGGAAAGTGACACTAACCCGGCTGTTCAGTCGGGCTGTTCGGGAAATCGCGGCGTCCCGAACAGCTTATAGGACACCAGGAGGGACCCTACCTGCCTCCTAGGTGTCTGATCGGCGAATGACTGCTCCGTGCCTGAGATTCATGCAGGGCAGTCAAGCGCCGATAACACTGATCACAGGCATGTTAATACACGCCAGTGATCTGTGTAAAAGATCAGTGTGTGCAGTGTTATAGGTCCCTATGGGATAACAATGATCAGTATAAGAGATCAGTGTGTGCAGTGTTATAGGTCCCTATGGGATAACAATGATCAGTATAAGAGATCAGTGTGTGCAGTGTTATAGGTCCCTATGGGATGACAATGATCAGTGTGTGCAGTATTATAGGTCCCTATGGGATAACAATGATCAGTATAAGAGATCAGTGTGTGCAGTGTTATAGGTCCCTATGGGATAACAATGATCAGTATAAGAGATCAGTGTGTGCAGTGTTATAGGTCCCTATGGGATAACAATGATCAGAATAAGAGATCAGTGTGTGCAGTGTTATAGGTCCCTATGGAATGACAATGATCAGTGTGTGCAGTGTTATAGGTCCCTATCGGACCTATAACACTGCAAAAAAAAAAGTACAAAAAAAAGTGAATAAAGATCATTTAACCCCTTCCCTAATAAAAGTTTGAATCACCCCCCTTTTCCCATTAAAAAAATAAAAGTGTAAATAAAAATAAACATGTGGTATCGCCGCGTGCGTAAATGTCCCAACTATAAAAATATATCGTTAAATAAACCGCACAGTCAATGGCGTACACGAAAAAAAATTCCAAAGTCCAAAAAAGCGTATTTTTGGTCACTTTTTATACCATTAAAAAATGAATAAAAAGTGATCAAAAAGTCAGATCAAAACAAAAATGGTACCGATAAAAACTTCAGATCACGGCGCAAAAAATGACCCTCATTCCGCCCTGTACGTGGAAAAATAAAAAAGTTATAGGGGTCAGAAGATGACATTTTTAAACGTATACAATTTCCTGCATGTAGTTATGATTTTTTCCAGAAGTGCGACAAAATCAAACCTATATAAGTAGGGGATCATTTTAACCGTATGGACCTACAGAATAATGATAAAGTGTAATTTTTACCGAAATATGTACTGCGTAGAAACGGAAGCCCCCAAAAGTTACAAAATGGCGTTTTTTCTTCGATTTTGTCGCACAATGATTTTTTTTCCGTTTCGCCGTGGATTTTTTGGGTAAAATGACTAATGTCACTGCAAAGTAGAATTGGTGACGCAAAAAATAAGCCATAATATGGATTTTTAGGTGGAAAATTGAAAGGGTTACGATTTTTAACAGGTAAGGAGGAAAAAAACGAAAATGCAAAAACTGAAAAACTCTGCGTCCTTAAAGGGGTACTCCGGTGAAAAACTTTTTTTTTTTTTTTTTTTTAAATGAAGTGGTGCCAGAAAGTTAAACAGATTGGTAAATTACTTCTATTAAAAAATCTTAATTCTTCCTGTACTTATTAGCTGCTGAATACTACAGTGGAAATTCTTTTCTTTTTGAAACACAGAGCTCTCTGCTGACATCATGAGCACAGTGCTCTCTGCTGACATCTCTGTCCATTTTAGGAACTGTCCAGAGTAAAAGGAAATCCCCATAGCAAACATATGCTGTTCTGGACAGTTCCTAAAATGGACAGAGATGTCAGCAGAGAGCACTGTGCTCATGATGTCAGCAGACAGCTCTGTGATTCAAAAAGAAAAGAATTTCCGCTGTAGTATTCAGCAGCTAATAAGTACTGGAAGGATTAAGATTTTTTACAGTAATTTACAAATCTGTTTAACTTTCTTGCACCAGTTGATTTAAAAAAAAAAAAAAAAGTTTTTCACCGGAGTACCCCTTTAAGGGGTTATATTTATTTTTATTTACAAATATTTTTTTTTTTTTAATGGTAAAAGGGGGGCGATTCTGACTTTTATTAGGGAAGGGGTTAAATCACATTTATTAACACTTTATTTTCACTTTTTTTTTTTGCAATGTTAAAGCTCCCATAGGGGACTATAACATTGCACACACAGATTTCCTACACTGATCACTGCCATGCATTAACATGGCATTGATTAGTGTTATCGCAGCTCGACTGCTCCTGCCTGGATCTCAGTCACGGAGCAGTCATTCGGCGATCGGACATGCAGGAGGCAGGTAGGGATCAACTGGTGACAAAAAGTTAAACAAATTTGTCAATTAGAAAAAATACCAAAGAATGTGCAGCTCACAGCTATATTGTCCGAATTCCAAAAATGATAAATCCAGACCTCAAGGACGTATCAGTCCTTTTAGTTCTGGTTACGTCCTTGAGGTCTGGATTTATCATTTTTGGAATTTGAAATTTGTAAATTATTTCTATTTAAAAATCTTAATCCTTCCAGTACTTATCAGCTGCTGTATGCTCCAGAGGAAGTTGTGTAGTTCTTTCCAGTCTGACCACAGTGCTCTCTGCTGACACCTCTGTCCATGTCAGGAACTGTCCAGAGTAGGAGAGGTTTGCTATGGGGATTTGCTCCTGCTCTGGAAAGTTCTTGACATGAACAGAGGTGTCAGCAGAGAGCACTGTGGTCGGACAGAAAGAACTACACAACTTCCTGTGGAGCATACAGCAGCTGATAAGTACTGGAAAGATTAAGATTTTTTAATAGAAGTAATTTACAAATCTGTTTAACTTTCTGGCACCAGTTGATTTGGAAAAGATATTTTTTCCCACTGGAGTACCCCTTTAAGGAAATCCTGACCGAGTCATCACCTTGATCTGTTTGTCATATTCCCTATTTCTGAACAATAAAGAACGTGTTGTGGGTACTAAAGAGGTTATCTAGGAATAGAAAAACACAGCTAATTTAATCCAAAAACAGCTCCACCCCTGTCCTCAGGTCATGTATGGTATTACAACTTGACTGCACTCACTTCAATGAAACTGAGCTGCAATACCACACACAACCTGACGACAGGGGTGGCGCTGTTTTTGGAAGAAATCAGCTCTTGTTTTCCCTCCCCAATTTTTTATGACATTTTTTGCCTCTCGCGGACTTTTAAAACATCAAAAAGGCCATAGCCTCAACAGGCTGTGATTTTATTAAACTGGCGCCGATCAAAAAACAAAAAACGTTCAAAAAGAGTGAAAAAAACCCAAAAGGAAAAAACCTCCAGTGAGTTTGGCAATTCATAATTCCCTACTGACTGTCAGCTAATATCTGGATGCTGCAAACATTTTTCTGTGTTTTTGAGGGATTTTTGTTGGGAAAAAAAAGTGGCAAGTAGCTTTAATGTTATGGCTGATTGGTGCACAACAGGTAACGGCAGCACGCTCACTATAAGGGAGTGTTCACACAGCATAAAGTACAGGCGCACATGCATGTGCCAAATAAAATACAGACGAAACTGCATGCGTCAAATAAAATAAGATTGGGGATTTTACGCTGTGTGAACATATCCGTAAGATGAAAAGGGACACAGCGGGAAAAATACTGGTATAAGTAAGGGCACCATCCTGAGTAGCGCTTACGCAGCGTATTTCAAAAACGTTAAAGGGATACTCCGGTGGGAAACTTTTTTTTTTTTTATATTAAAGGGGTATTCCAGGCAAAAACTTTTTTATTTATATCAACTGGCTCCGGAAACTTAAACAGATTTGTAAATTACTTCTATTAAAAAATCTTAATCCTTCCAATAGTTATTAGCTTCTGAAGTTGAGTTGTTGTTTTCTGTCTAACTGCTCTCTGATGACTCACGTCCCGGGAGCTGTGCAGTTCCTATGGGGATATTCTCCCATCATGCACAGCTCCCGGGACGTGACATCATCATTGAGCAGTTAGACAGAAAACTTCAGAAGCTAATAACTATTGGAAGGATTAAGATTTTTTAATAGAAGTAATTTACAAATCTGTTCAACTTTCCGGAGCCAGTTGATATATATATATATATATATATATATATATATAAAAAGTTTTTGCCTGGAATACCCCTTTAACTTATGCTAGAAAGTTAAACAACTTTGTAAATTACTTCTATAAAAAAAAAAAATCTTAATCCTTCCAGTACTTATTAGCTGCTGTATACTACAGAGGAAATTCTTTTCTTTTTGGATTTCTTTTCTGTCACGAGCACAGTGCTCTCTGCTGACACCTCTGTCCATGTCAGGAGCTGTCAGGAAATCCCCATAAAAAACATATGCTGCACTGGACAGTTCCCAAAATGGACAGAGATGTCAGCAGAGAGCACTGTGGTTGTAACAGAAAAGAAATCAAAAAATAAAAAAATTATTAGTACCCCTTTAAAGTAAATCTGTTAGCGGTTTTGTGGTAGTAAAACTGCTTGCAGTCCTAAATAGACAAAGAAGGTTAGTTGTTTGCTTTGCATGACTGAGAAAACAGAATTTTAGCCCCTTGTGAGATTTAACCATAACCCTGGACTTTCCAACTTTAGACCCATAGGAGGCTTGTTTTTTGCTCCACTAATTGTATTTTTTAATGACATCACTCATTTTACCACAAAATCTATAGTAAGACCCAACAAAAATTATTTGCGAGGCAAAAAAATAAAACTAAAAACAAAACAAGTGCCATTATGCAACTTTTGGAGGCTTCTGTTTCTACGCAGTGCCCTGACCAGTGGATATGCTATGGTATCTTTATTCTGTTGGTCCATAGGATTAAAACGATACCCAATTTATATAGGTTTTGTTTTATTTTATCATTTTAAAAAATTATAACTTTTTGTACGAAAATTTGCATGCTTAACCCCTTAAGGACTCAGGGTTTTTCCGTTTTTTGCACTTTAGTTTTTTCCTCCTTACCTTTTAAAAATCATAACCCTTTCAATTTTCCACCTAAAAATCCATATTATGGCTTATTTTTTGCGTCGCCAATTCTACTTTCCAGTGACATTAGTCATTTTACCCAAAAATTCACGGCGAAACGGATAAAAAAATCATTGTGCGACAAAATCGAAGAAAAAATGCCATTTTGTAACTTTTGGGGGCTTCTGTTTCTACGTAGTGCATATTTCGGTATAAATGACACCTTATCATTATTCTGTAGGTCCATACGGTTAAAACGATCCCCTACTTATATAGGTTTGATTTTGTCGCACTTCTGGAAAAAATCATAACTACATGCAGGAAAATTTATACGTTTAAAAATGTCATCTTCTGACCCCTATAACTTTTTTATTTTTCCACATCCAGGGCGGTATGAGGGTCATTTTTTGCGCCGTGATCTGAAGTTTTTATCGGTATGATTTTTGTTTTGATCGGACTTTTTGATCACTTCTTATTCATTTTTTAATGGTATAAAAAGTGACCAAAATACGCTTTTTTTGGACTTTGGAATTTTTTTGCGCGTACGCCAGGACCGTGCGGTTTAATTAATGATATATTTTTATAGTTCGGACATTTACGCACGTGGCGATACCACATATGTTTATTTTTTATTTATTTACACTTTTATTTTTTTGGGGGAAAAGGGGGGTGATTCAAACTTTTATTAGGGAAGGGGTTAAATGACCTTTATTAACACTTTTTTTCACTTTTTTTTGCAGTGTTATAGGTCCCATAGGGACCTATAACACTGCACACAATGATCTCTCATACTGATCATTATTATCTCATAGGGACCTATAACACTGCACACACTGATCTCTCATACTGATCATTATTATCCCATAGGGACCTATAACACTGCACACACTGATCTCTTATACTGATCATTGTTATCCCATAGGGACCTATAACACTGCACACACTGATCTCTCATACTGATCATTATTATCCCATAGGGACCTATAACACTGCACACACTGATCTCTTATACTGATCATTGTTATCCCATAGGGACCTATAACACTGCACACACTGATCTCTTATACTGATCATTGTTATCCCATAGGGACCTATAACACTGCACACACTGATCTCTTACACAGATCACTGGCGTGTATTAACACGCCTGTGATCAGTGTTATCGGTGCTTGACTGCTCCTGTCTGGATCTCAGGCACGGAGCAGTCATTCCTCAATCGGACACCGAGGAGGCAGGAAAGGGCCCTCCCGGTGTCCTGTAAGCTGTTCGGGACGCCGCGATTTCACCGCGGCGGTCCCGAACAGCCCGACTGACTAGCCGGGATACTTTCACTTTCGCTTTAGAAGCGGCGGTCAACTTTGACCGCCGCTTCTAAAGGGTTAATACCGCACATTGCCGCGATCGCCGATGTGTGGTATTAGCCGCGGGTCCCGGCCGTTGATGAGCGCCGGGACCGACGCGATGTGATGCGGGGTCGCAGCGCGACCCCGCATCATATCGCGGGAGCCGGTGCAGGATGTAGATATACGTCCTGCGTCGTTAAGGGGTTAAAGGGGTACTCTGGTGAAAACCTTTTTTCTTTTAAATCAACTGGTGGCAGAAAGTTAAACATATTTGTAAATTACTTCTATTAAAAAATCTTAATCCTTCCTGTACTTAATAGCTGCTGAATACTACAGAGGAAATTCTTTTCTTTTTGGAATGCTCTCTGATGACATCACGAGCACAGTGCTCTCTGCTGACGTTATTATAATAATAATAACGCTTTATTTATTGTTGTCCTTAGTGGGATTTGAACCCAAGACCCCAGCCAATGCTTTATTTATTGTTGTCCTTAGTGGGATTTGAACCCAAGACCCCAGACCTGCAAGGCAGCAGTGCTAACCACTGAGCCACCATGCTGCCCTTAGCATACATCTGCTATGCATCTGCTATGCATGGTTGCTAAAATGGACAGAGATGTCAGCAGAGAGAACTGTGGTCGTGAGGTCATCAGAGAGAATTCCAAAAAGAAAGGAATTTCCTCTGTAGCATTCAGCAGCTAATAAGTACTGGAAGGATTAAGGATTAAGATTTTTTAATAGAAGTAATTTACAAATATGTTCAATTTTCTGCCACCAGTTGATTTAAGAGAAAAAAGGTTTTCACCGGAGTACCCCTTTAAAATTGTCCTCTTCTGACCCCTATAAACACTTTTGTTTTTTCGTATACAAAGCTGTATGAAGGTCATTTTTTGGCTGTGATCTGTAGTTTTTATTGGTATCATTTTTGTTCTGATGGAACTTTTTGATAAACATCTGTGGTGGAAATTCCGCCGTGTGCACGTGCAGCACAATCCTATGAAAATCAATGGGACTGTGCAGCAGCGGAATGTCTGTGCAGAATAATCCACCCGGAAATCCACCCGGACATTCTGCTGTGTAAACATGGACTTAGAGAGGGGAGAACATAGAGCGGTGTTTGCCAACCAAGGGGCCTCCAGCTGTTGCAAAACTACAACTCCGAGCATGTCCGGACAGCCTTTGGCTGTCCGGGCATGCTGGGAGTTGTAGCTTTTCAACAGCTGAAGGCACCCTTGTTGGTAAACCTTGCTGTAGGGGCTAAGGGGTGTGAGGGCATGGAGGGAAAATATGGAGACTAAGGAGGAAAGACATAAAGGCTAATGGGGTGAGGGTATGGAGGCTCAGGAAAAGAAGGATATGGAGGTTAAGAGGGGTGAGGGCATGGAACAGTGGTTCCCAACTAGTTTGCCTCCAGCTGTTGCAAAACTACAACTCTCAGCATGCTTAGTAAGACAAAGGCATGCTGGGCAGGGGCGGACATATCGCCTGTGCAGCCGGTTCAGCCGGGGCCCAGCATGTGAGGGGCCCCGCCGTCCTGCTACCTAACGTGGGGAATCTAGGCTACCTAATGTGGGGAAACTATGCTACCTAATGTGGGGAAACTATGCTACCTAATGTGGGGAATCTATGCTACCTAATGTGGGGAAACTATGCTACCTAATGTGGGGAAACAGCTTCCTAATGTGGGGAATTTATGCTACCTAATGTGGGGAATTTATGCTACCTAATGTGGGGAATTTATGCTACCTAACGTGGAGAAACTATGCTACCTAATGTGGGGAAACTGCTACCAAACGTGGGGAATCTATGCTACCTAACATGGGGAATCTATGCTACCTAATGTGGGGAATCTATGCTACCTAATGTGGGGGAACTGCTGCCTACCTAATGCTGCAGATTAATGTGAGTTGTGTAGTTTTGCAACAGCTGGAGGCACACTGGTTAGGAACCACTGGCATGGAGGATATGGAGGCTGAGGAGGGAGGGCAGAAGCTATTGGGGATGGTCGAACATGGAGGCTTTACTGTGGTATGTACTCACCACCTGCAGCCTGTGTAGTTCTGTGGTGGCCTCCAGCTCCGCGTGTCAGGAAGAGGAGCCAGTCCAGCAGAGGGGGAGGAGCCAGTCTTACAAAGGGGGAGGAGCCAGCCAAGCAGAGGAGGATCGCTGAGCTCAGGCAAGTGCCTGACAAGTTGTTAGGGCACCAGAGGACAGATGCATTAGATGGGGCGGGGCTAAAGCCCATGTTGACCCTATGTGTGCACGTCCCTGGTGTGCAGCGAGGTTTGGAGACAGGGCCGAGCGTCACAGTCACGCCAGCATGCGGCTCCACCTCCAAACCTTACTGCACACACAGGGCTGCGGCGGGGTAGCTTTGTTTGTATGCTCATCGGAGAACATGCAGCCTATTTCCCCTTCGCAGCAGATTTTGGCCATCGTGAAATATGCTGCGTAAGCGCTATGTAGGACCATACCCTAAAATAGCATTTTTTGCATTCCCAAAAATTTAAATTTTTTCAATTATGAAAGAAAAAAAATAAAAAGCTACAAAGTATTTTTTTCGCAGCATGAAAAAAAAATAAAATAAAAGACACACCATACGCGTCACGTCGGTTTGTTAGGGTTGGAAGGAGACCAAAAACATACGTTAAATGGAAGTATATATATATATTTTTTTTTTCTCTCTTTTTTTGTCATTTTTTTTTTTTATGTTAAAGTGGTGTTTTTAGGCTCAGTGGCACTTTTTCAAAACGCCAGCATGCTGGGGGTATGGCGTGTTTTTTTTTTTCTTTTTGTTATGCCATTTTTCCTCCCATAGACTTCTATAGATTGAGAAAACTTGCCCTATGAGCATGTATGTTAGCATTTTTATTTTTGACATTGCAAAACTACAACTCCCAGCATGCCCGGCCAGCCAAAGGCTGTCCGGGCATGCTGGGAGTTGTAGTTTTGCAACAGCTGTAGGCACCCTGGTTGGAAAACACTGCATAAACAGCTCATATCACTCAGCAACTCCGACCATTGATATCTGCCTCAGATCCTGTACATGTGAATGTAACCATAAGACAAACCTGACCGGGTGGCCGCGGCCTTACACTGTAATCACTGATCTGTGCAGAAGTCTCCTGGAATTCCTAGGAGAGAACTATACACAGAAATGTCAGACTCTGGCGCCATCTACTGTAGATCCAGAAGAATGCAGTACACTTTACATAAACTACACTGCTCCAAAAAATAAAGGGAACACTAAGATAACACATCCTAGATCAGAATGAATGAACTAATTGTATGAAATACTTTCCTCTTTACATAGTTGAATGTGCTGACAACAAAATCCCACAAAAATTATCAATGGAAATCAAATGTATCAACCCATGGAGGTCTGGATATGGAGTCACACTCAAAATCACAGTGGAAAACCCCACTACAGGCTGATCCAACTTTATGTAATGTATTTAATACAAGTCCCAATGAGGCTCAGTAGTGTGTGTGGCCTCCACGTGCCCGTATGACCTCCCTACAACGCCTGGGCATGCTCCTGATGAGGTGGAGGATGGTCTCTGAGGGATGGAGACCTAGACTAAAGCATCCGCCAACTCCTGGACAGTCTGTGGTGGATGGAGTGAGACGTCCCAGATGTGCTCAGTTGGATTCAGGGGGACGGGCGGCCAGTCCATAGCATCAATGCCTTCCTCTTGTAGGAACTGCTGACACACTCCAGCCACATGAGGTCTAGCATTGTCTTGTATTAGGAGGAACCCATCCGCACCAGCATATCGTCTCACAAGGGGTCTGAGGATCTCATCTCGGTACCTAATGGCAGTCAGGCTACTTCTGGCAAGTACATGGAGGGCTGTGCGGCCCCCCAAAGAAATCCCACCGCACACCATTACTGACCCACTGCCAAACTGGTCATGCTGGAGGATGTTGCAGGCGGCAGAACGTTCTCCACGGCGTCTCCAGACTCTGTCACATGTGCTCAGTGTGAACCTGCCTTCATCTGTGAAGAGCACAGGGCGCCAGTGGAGAATTTGCCAATCTTGGTGTTCTCTGGCAAATGCCAAATGTCCTGCACGGTGTTGGGCTGTAAGCACAACCCCTACCTGTGGATGTCGGGCCCTCATACCACCCTCATAAATGTCTGTTTCTGACCGTTTGAGTGGACACGTGTGGTGTCCCGGTATCGTATTTCATACTGTACCTTTGTAGAGGTGCCCATAGTCAGAGTCCCTAGGAATGTCGGGGTCCCTCTTCTGTAGTTATCCCCTCGTCATCCCTTAGTTAATTCATATTTGTATAGAAATTCATATAAATATAAGTATGAATATGTATATATTCGAATGCCTACCTGTTCAGCGTAGCAGGACCTGCGGGTCATGTGATTAAGTTCAGAACTCTATGGTTTTGCTAAAGGACCTTTGGTGGTTCTCATGACATGTGATCACCCACAATGCAATGTAACGGTGAGTGACAGTTGTTATGGACCAATCCAAAACGGCCGGCCCCTGCCCATATAAGGGAGCTGAGCAATCTTGATCCCTCTCTTGGGTTGCTGATTCTGGAAGAGGTAGGACCTCCGCAGCTTACAAGACAATCTACTAGGCCAAAGCCTTGCGGCCTCGGCCTCTAACATAGCGGATATACTAAGCAATTCTCTGCTACTCATCGCAAGATCACTGGACCTAAACGCACCCTTAAATCCAGCGGATCTCTGCTACAAAATCTGATCCCAACCCACTGTCAATCGCTGCTCAGCTATATGTATAGAGACTCTGTTATCTGGACTGTTACTATTACTACATGTACAGAAATTCTTCAGTAAAAGTTCCTGCAAGTTTTCAGTTAACAGTGGTTGTGGACAATCCTTTATTCTACATTCACCTATTGCTTTTGGGAAGGGTGGCGATAGGCCTATCAAGATTACAGTATTTAACCCTCACCCTGGCGTCACGAGTGACAAGGGTTAATAGAGCCCTTTATTATTCTGAACAGCAACACCCTAACTACATTACACTCCACAAGGCTTTATCCCCCAAGGTCACCACACATGCACATTTGTGGCCTGCTGGAGGTCATTTTGCAGGGCTCTGGCAGTGCTCCTCCTGCTCCTTCTTGCACAAAGGCGGGGGTAGCGGTCCTGCTGCTGGGTTGTTGAACTCCTACAGCCTCCTCCACGTCTCCTGATGTACTGGCCTGTCTCCTGGTAGCGCCTCCATGCTCTGGACACTACGCTGACAGACACCGCAAACCTTGCCACAGCTCGCATTGATGTGCCATCCTGGATGAGCTGCACCACCTGAGCCACTTGTGTGGGTTGTAGACTCCGTCTCATGCTACCACTAGAGTGAAAGCACCGCCAGCATTCAAAAGTGACCAAAACATCAGCCAGGAAGCATAGGAACTAAGAAGTGGTCTGTGGTCAACATCTGCAGAACGAATCCTATATTGGGGGTGTCTTGCTATTGCCTATAATTTCCACGTGTTGTCTGTTCCATGTGAAATTGATTGTCAATCAGTTCTTCCTGAGTGGACAGTGGGATCTCACACAAGTGTCATTGACTTGGAGTTACATTGTGTTCTTTAAGTCTTCCCTTTATTTTTTTGAGCAGTGTATATAATGGCCCTGATTTACTATTGTAAACCCTACATGTTTTGTATTGCGCCAGAAATGAAAAACCCGACCAACTCTCCATTTTACAGAGAAAACCTGGAAAAGGGGCGAGTTCCCGACATTTTCACAAAGAAACAACATATTTACTAAGGTTTCCACATAAAATGTGGTGGATTTGAGCTGAAGAAAACCCGACAGATCAGAACATGTGTAAAGAAAGCAAAATTTAGGGAAAGTGGAAAATGTAGGGAAACCTTAGTAAATACCGTCGGGAAAAAATTGTAGGGAATTAAACCCATAAAGAAACCCACACAACACGCTTAGTAAATCAGGGCCATTATGGCAACATTCACATAGGATCCGCTGCAGATTTAAAGCTGCGTTTAGCCATTTAGTTAAATCGGCAAGGGGTTAAACCCGTTGGGTCCCGATTGCTACAGGCAGCCAGGACCCACAGCTAATGCCGGGCACGGCCAATCGGGACGAAGGGCATTAATCCTTTAGACGCAGTGATCAAAGTTGATCGCGGCGTCTAATGCGAAAGTAAAAAGAATCCCGACAGCTCAGCGGAGCTGATCGGGACTATTGTGACAAAATGGCCATGTCCCGATCAGCTTACCGGACAACGGGAGGGTGCTTACCTGCCTCTCCGTCGTCCGATCAGCAATATACTGCTCCATGCCAGCAGGCAGGAGCAGCAGAGCGCCGAGAACACTGATAATTGATATGTGGTATCGCCGTGTGCATAAAATATAAGATTAGCTAAACCACACGGTCGATGGCATACAAGTAAAAAAAATATTAAATTCCAAAATTGTGCATTTATGGTCACTTCATATACCATAAAAATATTAAATAAAAAGCTATCAAAAAGTTCCATCAAAACAAAAATTGTACAGATAAAACCTACAGACGATGGTGCAAAAAATGAGCCCTCATACCGCCCCGTACACGGAAAAATAAAAAAAGTTATAGGGGTCAGAAGATTCCAATTTTACATACAATATTGGTGCATGTAGTTTATAATTTTATTAAGTAATAAAATAAAATAAAACCTATATAAATCCCCCGTTGAGGCCACCTCCGCGTGGTGGATGGGGGACACGTTTTGATCAAAAAGTTCGCTAAGAGCCTCCATTTTTTGACCAAGAGTGCTGCTGCAACCTTCTTTTTTAATGTACTCTGTATTTGCCCCAGCAGCGTGCACCCGTGTATTAGGTAGTTGTGCACCCCTCTCCTTTTTCACAGGAGGTTTTTAAATTGATAATGGATCCAGCATGTCACCCAGTCAGTGGCCACATGCCCAGCAGAGGTGAGTGAAATGATTGTTAGGGTCCCATCCGAAATCCTATCAGGATGGTCCTACCTACAGGGGCAAAATACTATCAGGATGGTCCTACCTACAGGGGAAAAATACTATCAGGACGGTCCTACCTACAGTGGGCAAACTACATATAGGGGGAAGCAAATTAACTAAACGGGAGTCCTACCTAGAAGGGGCAAACTACCTTCAGGGGGTCCTACCTACAGTAGGCAAACTACATATAGTGGACTATGACCAATAGGGGGCAAACTACTATCAGGGGGCTCCAACCTAAAGTGGGCAAAAAACCCTACTTGGTAAACTACCTACAGGGGATACCAACATACTGGGGGAAATTACCTACTGGGATGCCAGATTACTTAGGGAAAATATATATGGGTGGGGAAAAGGAAATGGAGGGGGCAGGAAAAATACAGAGCCTAAGATGTTTGTCTGGAAGGTCCTGCAGAGATGAGTTGTGGCTTGAATAGTCATGGCAGAAAAGTATTTGGTTGGGGTACCCCGAGTTTGGGAAACACTTGCATACGAGGTGCAGCAAGGCTGAGATCTACACAGGAGACAAGGAGAATTCCGCACGCAGCTTTGTATGTGACTGGAGTATAAAACCTGACAAGCAAACAAGGCCTCATCGGAAGGAATCCGTCTGCGTACGGGGAAGCAGCCGATATGAAATAACATTTTTTCAGCGCTCGGATTCCGTTGAGGCGTTTTTCTTTTTAGAGATTGGAAACATGTGTACAAAGAAAATAAATACTTTTACAGAGCGGAGGGATCGATATCCAGTCACCGCAAACCACGGGAGGATTCTAAATCAATAGCTGCAATGCCACCGAGATTACAGCCGCTATTGACAGCGCGCCGCTTTGTGCCGAGAGAAATTAAGTTTTCTAATTACATAACGGATACATTCGCCCTCGCAGGAAACAATCTACTGACAAGCACTTTCCCGTGGTGCCAGGACACCATTGACTAACCTGGAGAATGTCATTATTATCTTGTGCCGGGTTTATTGCACTAACGATAATAAAAACCTACGAAGTCACAATGAATTCCCTGGGTCACCATTTATTTCATTACCATCCTCTGGGGGAGGGGGAAAGTCAGAGGATGATAATGAAATGATCTTTTTTTTACTTGGTATCGCCCTGAATGACATAAATTATTCCTGACAGTGCGACCAGTCCAGGATGTTACAGTATGGTCTCCACAATGTAGCAACAAGGGGCTGTTGTCTTTCTAAGGCGGCATTCACATATCGTTTTTTTTGGCTCTCCTAAATGGAAAGTGTTGCCCACCGCATGAAGCGTCAGCGGACACCCCGCCCCCCCCCCCCCCCCCCCTCCATGCAGCTCTATGGCAGAGCCGGAGATTGCTGAGTGCAGCGCTCCAACCCATTGAGGGGATGCGTCAGCTTCATGCAGTTGTCGACATGCCCCATTCAGGAGGTGAGTCGGGACACAGGGTGGGAGATGGGGGGGGATCTCAGCGGTCGGTCTAATTTGACACTTATCCTATATCCTTAGAATAGGGGATACGTTTTTCTATCCCACATATCTCATTTTAGTGACATTCCTCATGAGCAGAGCTTATCCAGATTTTGGCAAACATGCTTATTAAAGCCTTCTCTTTTGAAGAGTCGAGGTATGTGCTCTCAAATCACCCAAGTGCAAGTAAAAAGTGCAAGTGTTCACACACAAAAAACGTGCGCTCCATCGCAAACCCTTCTCCAACAGGAGAGAGGCCCCCAACAAACCAAATCCTTCACCTCCGGGCTAGAAGACACCTGCAAGGTTCCAGGTACAATGTCCCCTTGTGCCGACGCTACTCAGGGACCGAAAAGTGTTCCTGGCGAACAACTAGGTGTTAACCAAGTTGCCACCTAGGAACCAATAAAACCGGTTCGGCATTCCTGCCAGGAATGCCACGGGGCATGGCAGGGAGGTGAGGAACCTGATGGCCACACAAACCTCCCCTAGACTGGCAGGAGGGACACCCTGAAGAGCACAAATAGAACACAAAAAGAACACAAAGGTGAACACATGACAAACATATAAAATAAATAAGTGGATGTGCACAGTGTGATACTGCCCGAACATCCGACCGGAACTATAAAAATTCCTCTGCAGATCAACAGCCGGAAGACCAGAATGCTAGAGGTGAGTACTCAGAAGAGTGAAAGATAAAGTGTAAGCTACGTGCCATCAGCCAAGTGGGGTCGCTACTCCCAAGTAAGTTCCGGCACCCTTGGGTCACCGCTCCCATGGCACTTTTGCACCTCGGCTCTTACCCTACCCGAACCTTAGGACGAGATCCAGAGAGTACAAGTCGCTTCAGGGTCCGCCGCCATGACACCCAGCAGACCCTGGTACACCTGCACCGTGTGGTTCTCCATCCTGCCTTGGTGGTCTCCACACCCCCAACTAACAGAACAGAAACTATACTTGATCTTAGCCAAAAGGCCGAGAAGCCTTGTCTGTGAAAAATTAATATCCCCACCCACCCGAGTGGTAGGTCTGTGACAGGTGGACACAGCCATAACTCCACCAAATTTTTTTTTAACGGTACTGCAATCGGAAATGATGCACCATGGGACAAAACTAACATAAGGAAGTTAAAGGGGTACTCCGGCCCTAGACATCTTATCCCCTATCCAAAGGATTGGTCTGATCGCGGGGGTCCCACCGCTGGGGACCCCGCAATCTCTTTTGCAGCACCCACCTGTCTCAGCTGCACGCATCGCTGGAGGCTCCGTGTCTGAAGCCTCCCGACCCCGGGTCGGAGTATCGTGACGTCATGACTCCGCCCCCTGGTGACGGCCCTGTGGTCATGAGGCTTCAGATTCGGAGCCTCCAGGGCTGCGTGCAACTGAGACAGGTGGGTGCTGCATGAGAGATTGCGACGGGACCCCGCGATCAGACATCTTATCCCCTATCCTTTGGATAGGGGATAAGATGTCTTAGGGCCAGAGTACCACTTTAATACAATTTATTAGAGTTTCAATCAGTAAGATCATCGGCATAAAAGTTAGGTCTAAATGGTGTTTTTTTTTTATCCCCAGTACCCTTTTGGGAGGACAAGCCCCCCTCGGGGAAAATAACCCTTCACTAGGGTACCACTAAAAACTATTTTTATTAGTATGCACTAAAATGAATAAAGTACCATACAAACTTATAAACAAGTAGTGATATTTTTTAATTATCAGGGACTCTATTTATTATTATACTGTTTATGGGAGTGATCCCTCCCATAAACAGTATAATAATAAATAGAGTCCCTGATATTTTAAAATTATCACTACCTGTTTATATGTTTGTATGGTACTTCATTCATTTTAATGCATATTAATAAACATTTTTATAGTGGTACCCTAGTGAAGGGTTCTTTTCCCCGAGGGGGGCTTGTCCTCCCAAAAGGGTACTGGGGATAACATTTGATGCCCTGGGATCCCCACAGGATATCTGTTTTGGCTAAATGGTGGCTTTGGCCCAAATGGGTCCCCATGGATGTGCCTAGAAGAAGTCCAACCTTGATGAATATCTGGCAACTTCATTTACTTACATTAGCACAATTCAGGCCACACAACCCATGTGGCAGGAAAAGTCACCTAACATGTGATGACTGGAGTTCCCCTTTAAAGGGTTATCCAAGAGGGCGCATGCGCGCAGCTCAGAGGGAAGGCCGCAGATGATGTGAGCTCTGTGCCACCCGCATATAATTAGCCTCACTACGCGCTGAATATCGGCTCCACTACAGCCTTCCACCTACCTGGCAACTGGTGAGCATGTCCCGGTCCGGCAGGGGAGGATCACTTCGCAATTCGCAAGCCCTGTCACAGTCTATTCCGGATTGACTCCGATCCAGCACCCGGTCCAAGATGGCGGCTTCCCGCGTGGCCTCTCCAGCCGGCCTTTCAGATGGGAAGGATCCCCTAGAGACTGAAGACCTCACTCCGGCGGCCATGTCCCGGAACATAAAGCAAATGTTCCACACAGCACTAGCTAAAGCAGTAGAAGACTTTACTTAATGTTTTAGCAGATGCAGCAGAGGATGACCGAAGAGACCTGGATGACCGAAGAGACCTGGATGACCGAAGAGACCTGGATGACCGAAGAGACCTGGATGACCGGAGAGACCTGGATGACCGGAGAGACCTGGATGACCGGAGAGACCTGGATGACCGGAGAGACCTGGATGACCGGAGAGACCTGGATGACCAGAGAGACCTGGATGACCAGAGAGACCTGGATGACCGGAGAGACCTGGATGACCGGAGAGACCTGGATGACCGGAGAGACCTGGATGACCATGCAGCCCAATTGAGGGACCTTGAAAAGAAGCTAGAGAACCTCGAGAATTGGTCCAGGCGGGCCAATTTGTGGATCCGAGGACTACCAAAATCTGACATGGACCTCACGAAAATGGTAACCTCTTTATTTTACGAACTGTCTCCTCAGATAGAACCGGAGTTGCTCCAATTTGACTGTATCCACAGGGCCCTTGCTAAACCTAGAAACCCTGACCTGCCTCGAGATGTAATTCTGAAACTGCACTACCCGGAGGCGCGCGACACGCTGTTAGCTGCAGCCCGGAATCTCCCAGCTTTACCTGGGGTGCCCCCCCACAGTCCACCTCTACTCAGACCTGGCCCCGTCTACACTGGCTCACCACCGGGACTTTCGCCCAGTTACACTAGCATTGCAGCAGGTCAAATATAGATGGGGCTTCCCCTTCTCATTGTCCTTTTGGTTACGTAACCACACTTATCAGGTGCGCACCTTGCAAGAGGCCCGAGATATCTTAGGCCAGGAACGTATTGCCTTAGTGGGCCCCCCCCCCCCCCCCCGCAACTCCAGAGAGCGGCTCATCTGGTTCGCACCTGGACTCAGGTCCCCCCTGCTAGGTGGGATACTCTGAACCCCAAGGATGCTCAGCCTCCTACCTGATTTGGCTTTGTTTTTAATCGATGGCTTGCTACATAGTGTTTTCAGAAATATTGCCTGCTGTGAGGACTTACCCCCCATGTTAGCTGCCTTCTTTGACTATTGAAGTTTTGGACTTTTAGTTTGTTGCCTGGACACCTTGGACTTTCCCCCCTACTTTTGAACTGCCCCTCTATGATACGGGACTTTCGGAAGCACCCACTGGATCGTGCTTGCTGATGACGATTCACGGCAATTACCTTTACATCTATCCACGTTCTATCCACGATCTATCACCTCCATTATGCTTCTTCTCCTGCCCTTTGTTTTTCCTTCTTTTTCTGTTTCGTTTTTCCACTCTCTCCTTCTTTCCTTCGTCTCTTTGTTTTCTTGTAGTCCTTTTCTTTTTTTCTCTGTGCTCGTTCTAAAGCCTGCTTTTTCTTTTAGGTGGCCTGGTTCTGATTCTTCAGCCATGAGGCTCAACGCGGAGTGGATTGACGTGCCCCACACTCCCCGGATGGGGATTAGGAAGTACGACGGTCCATGGTGCTCACTGGACTGTATTTCCTGTAATTGAGACTGTTCATTTGTTTGTTTTTGTCTTGTTTTCATTTTATTTGTCATTTGTGTTGAGGATTTTGCTCATACCCTTTCTATGTGGCTCGACACTTATATTGTAAGACGGTTGCCCCTTTATTGTCTACTTGAATGGTTGCAGGGGAATTGTCTTTCTCCTTCTGCCAGTTTCTTAGCTTATCTATCCCGACCCATATGTGTCAATTGATATCACATAAAGTACGAGGTTTCAACTCGCCTGGCAAAAGGGGAAAGGCCTTTCAGGATATAGGCGACTTAAGCCTGACATTATCTGCATTCAGGAATCTAATTTCACCACCACTATCTTCCCTCAGTTTCCCAATAGGGCGTTCGAGAGTCTTAAGAGCATCGTTCACTAGCAAATGTAGGGGAGTTCGGATTTTGCTGCATAATTCCCTTCCATTTAATGTGACGTAAATGCTCTTGGACCCTGATGGTCGATATTTGATAATATTGGGTACTTTGTATGATAAGCGTCTATGTTTAGTTAATACTTATGCACCTACTGATAGCCCTTTTCCGTTTTTCCAGTCTGTGTTCCCTTGACTCGCTGACCTACGATACTTTGCTTTGGGCTAGGGATTTTAATTTCGTATTTAATGGTAAACTTGATCGTTCGAATACTGTGCAGTTTTGTAGGTCTTGGACTCAACAGTGTTTATTTTCCTTGCTCTTTTCCCCCAATTTCTTAGCGAATACCTGGAGGGAGCATAATGGGGTGGACGTGGCTATACTTATTATTCTCCGGTCCAACGTCTTTGTACTAGAATTGACTGGGTTCTGAGATACTTTGCCTCAGTTATTGTTCCTGCATCTTGGTCAGATTATGACTCTTTTAGCTGTATTTGATTTTATGACCCCTCTCGCCCTGCCATCTCAGTGGCGCCTGAATGAATCTCTGTTAACTATGCCGCGAGAGAAATCTCAACTTGAGGCCGATATAGCTTCTTAATTTTAGCAGAATGCTTTGGAACACTCTTCTCCGCAATGGGTATGGTTAGCTCATAAAGATTATATCCGAGGACGTTTGATTTCAATTGCCACGGGTATTAAGTGTGATCGGACACATGTCCAAATGGCCTTAGAGGCCAATTTATTGTGGTTGACTTATGCCCGCCAGCAGGATCCTTCTCCATATCTCTAGAAGTCTATAGTTGATTCCAGGACGCAGCTGGATGCCGTATTGTCCACGAGAAGGCGCTTAGGTGGATTGGAGCCACCTATTATAAGTTGGCTAATAAACTGGATCGCTTATTGCCAGCTATGCTTAAAAAATAAAAAAACAACCTCCTTTAATCGTGTCCACAGCATCCAGCTACGTCCTGGTCTTCGCACCTCCCATCCTGATCGTATATATATTCTGTGTTTTCCTCTTTTTATTCCCAGCTTTATACTGCTCCTACTCTCCCCCCTAACTTTTCTTCTACACTTCTTACTTGGACTCTTTCTCTCCCCTTTCTTTCTGCCACGGACCAGGATAACTTGAATGCACCGATAACCACTGAGGAAGTGGAGACTGCGATTGATCATCTCAAACTAGGCAAGTCTCCCGGTCAGGATGGCTTTTCTGCTGTATAGTTTAAAAAATGTTCCTCTCTCTTAATTCCACACCTTGTCTCCTTTTTCAAATCCCCCATGTCTGGCTCCTCTCTTTCTCCCGAATTTCTTGATGCTCTTATTACTGTTCTGCCTAAACCTCTTAATACCACTCTCTTCCTCTCTTCTTAAGGTAGATTCTAAGCATCTTACATCTATCCTCGCTTCTCGTCTTAATGCTTTCCTTCCATCACTCATACATATGGACCAAGTGGGGTTCATTCCGGGACGACACGCCCCAGACAATATTCGGAAGATTATTAACCTTATTCATTGGTCTCATACAACGTCTACTCCTCTGTTGGCCTTAGATATTGAGAAGGCCTTTGATACTGTTTCATGGCCCTATTTGTTCTCAGTCTTATCTAAATTTGGCATCTCTGGCCCTTTTCTTCAAATCCTACACCTTCTTTACTCTACCCCTACAGCCTACCTGAAATTTCCCTCAACAACTCCAATGCCTATTTCTATTAAACGCGTGACTCGCCATGGATGCCCCCCTCTCTCCAGCGCTTCTTGCCCTGGTGATGGAGCTCCTGGTGGCGTCCATTGAAGCGCATGTGGATCTCTCGGGAGTGCAGATTGGCTCTACTGAGTATAAAATCAGCCTTTTTGCGGACGATTTGCTTTTGACCCTTACCAGCCCATTGATCACACTGCCGAATTTGTCCCGCTTGTTGGATAAGTTTGCTGGGCTGTTGGGTTTACAAGTAATTGTGGCCAAATCTGAGGTCCTTTATTCTAGTGTCCCCACTAGTGTTGAGCACGAATATTCAAAATGCTAATTTTTGCCGTGGATATCGGCACTTCACGATTTCGCGAATATTTAGAATATAGTGATATATATTCGTAAAGACGAATATTTTTTTTTAATGCAAATTTATGGGAATTTATGCAAACATTTATGCGAATATAGGCACTTCCAGACTAGACACTGATCCCTCCCTTCTTTTAGGTGAAATATATAATTGCGCATGTGCACTATGCGAATTTCATTACGAATTTTCGCATGAAAAAAACAAACATAGCGAATATGCAAATTTTGCGAACATAGGACGAGTATTCATCCATACATTCGTTAAATATCGAGAATTCGAATATGGCCCCTGCCGTTAATCACTAGTCCCCACTTCAGTCCAGAACTTAATCTCTTTGAACTTTGGTTTTCGAGACTCTTCCACTGGCCTTCTTTACCTTGGTGTGCAGCTCACTAGAGAGGAGCGAACTTACAGTAAATGCGATTTGTCACGAACTTCTCGGCTCGGCAGTTGATGACTTATTCTGCATAAATTAGTTCAGCTTTCAGGTGCTCCCGTGGGCTGGAAAAGATGGATACAGTCCTAGGAAACACTCTCCTAGGACTATATCCACCTTTTCCAGCCCACCGGAGCACCTGAAAGCTGAACTAATTTATGCAGGAAAAGCCATCAACTGTTGAGCCGAGAAGTTCGTGACAAATCGAATTTCGCTCATCTCTACAGCTCACGCCCACTCTCTTACGCCTATGGTGCTAACTATCCCCCCCCCGTAATGTTCCATACGAGCGGACTTGGAAATATGGAGTTTGCCACATATTTCGTGGATAGGGAGGATTAATGTGATTAAAATGGTAGTGCTTCCTCGCTTGTTATATCTTTTCCGCTCCCTTCCAATACCTTTCCCACGGCGGGACCTCCAATCGCTTCAAAAATATTTTTTTGCTTTTCTATGGAACGGTAAACGGCCCCGTGTCAATAGAACGGTTGTGCATTATCATAAACAGATGGGAGGTATATCTTTTCCTAATTTTTTTTTGAAATATTACTATGCGGCTAGGTTGGCACAATTGGCCCTAACGCATGTTTCCAAGGATGCCCCTCGGTGGGTCGGCTTGGTTGATTCTCTTATCTCTCTCTACTTTGATGTGTTCCTCTTGCTCTCTTACTTCCATCTTCCGCTCAGCTTACTCTCTATGCATTGTCTCTCTGGAGGATGGTCCGTTTTAGGTTTTTCCTGCAGTCCCCTGTCCCCCCCCCCCCCCCCCCTCTCCTTACTTTTCTTTCTAACCCCCTCTTTCGTCCTGGTCTATCCCCCCGGATCGAAAATTACGTTTTATGGAAGCCTGGGAAGGTGACCTGCATTTAACTTTGTCTTTATCTCAGTGGCATGCCTGTCGTACGGCTATCAGGAAAGCTAGTTGGCAAGTATCCTTAATGGAGCCCCCTCAAAGTTTTACATTATGTATATTAGGGATCGACCAATTATCGGCCGATATTCACGTTTTTTTCCGTTATTGGTATCGGCTTCTAACCTGCCGATAATGCGCAAAACAAGGCGTGCGCACGAATCGCGGGACTGAAGTCCCGCGATTCGTGCGCACGCCTTGTTTTGCCGTGCGGAGCAATTGCCTGACAGCTCCCTCACCTCTCACGCTGCTTCATTCTTGTACTGTGAGTGAGAGCCACGGGGACGCCATCCACGGCAGGCCGGCGTGAGGACATCACATCATCAGGCCGGCGCCCGGAGATCACGTCCCTGCAGCTCTCACTCACAGTACAAGAATGTAGCAGCGTGTGAGGGGAGCACTGCTCGGGAGCTGTATGGATGGATGGGCATATTATAAGTGAGGGGGCAAATATAAGTGAGGGGCACATATCAGGGGTTATTATGTGTGAGGAACACAGGACAGGGAGGATTATATGTGGGGGCACATGACAGCCCCCCCGTCATGTGCACATATAATGCCCCCCTGACTTATAATACCCCCTGTCCTGTACCCTCACATATAATGCCCCCTGAGGGGGCAGGACATGGGGTATTATAAGTCAGGGGGGCATTATATGGGCACATGACAGGGGTGGGCTGTCATGTGCCCCCACATATGTATGAGGGGCACATGACGGGGGGGGGGGATTATAATACCCCCTTTCCTGTGACCCCCACATATAATGCCCCATGTCCTGTGCCCCTCACATATAATGCCCCATGTCCTGTGCCCCTCACATATAATGCCCCATGTCCTGTGTTCCTCACATACAATGCCCCCATCATGTGCCCCCACATACAATGCCCCCTGACATGTGCCCCTCATATATAATGCCCGTGTTCTGCACCCTCAGGGGGCATTATATGTGAGGTGCACAGGACATGGGGCATTATATATGAGGGGCAGAGGACAGGGGGTATTATAAGTCAGGGGGGGGGCTTTATACAGGTAGGGGGAGAGAAGCAAGTGGCGGCGGCGGTCTATGGCACCGCAAAAGCCGCTACAGTTCATTAATTTAAAGTGCCTGCTTTAAATCAAAGATCTGCAGCAGCTTCGGGGGGGGGGGGGGAGAGAAATAGCCGATAATTTATACCGGAATATCGGTATAAATTATCGTCAATCTGTGGAGGTTAAGGCCGATAATCGGTATCGGCCCTAAAAAAATAAAATAAAATCGATATCAGTCGATCCCTAATATCTATATGGTTCCTTCTAGATTGCACTTGTTCCACAGGTCTGGCCATTTTGCTTCCGAGGTTGCTCAGCTCATGGTACGATTTATCATGTGTGGTGGAGCAGTCCTGTGGTAACAAATCTATGGACTCAGGTTTTTGGCAATCCGGGAGGACACTGCTGATAGCCTTAACCTCTTAAGGACACAGAGCGTAACTGTACGCCCTGCGCCCAGTCCACGCCGTGATCCCTTCCCTAATTAAAGTAAGAATCACCCCCCCCACCCCCTCTTCCCATTTAAAAAAAGAGAATGTGACTAACAAAAGAAAAAAAAAATTAGAGAAGGCGTCATTTTTACCGAAAAATGCACTGCATGGCAATGAAAGCCCCCCAAAAATGGCATTTTTTCTTACATTTTGTTGCACAATGAATTTTTTTCCCCATTTCACTGTGGATTTTTTTGTAAAACGAATAATGTCGCTGCCAAGTAGAATTGGTGGCACAAAAAATAAACCATAATTTAGACTTTTAGGTGCAAAATTGAAAGGGTTACGATTTTTAAAAGGTAAGGAGGAAGAAACGAAAGTGCAAAAAAGGGGTTAATTTATTATGGGATGCCTGGTTGACCTCATCTTATTGTCCTGCTCTACATCATTACATGTCACTATATTGATAGGATTGGTGGGGATAGGGATATACCCCTGTCCTTTACTTGTTACTCTTGGGGCAGCTGTTCTTTCTGTACCTTTTGTGTGTTGTTGTCGCACCACATTGCTGTGCTTACTACCGTATTTTTCGTCCTATAGGACGCACTGGCGTATAAGACGCACCCAATTTTTAGGGGCAAAATCAAAAAAAAAAAAAAAAAGATTTTGAACCCAATAGTGGTCTTCAACCTGCGGACCTCCAGATGTTGCAAAACTACAACTTCCAGCATGCCCGGACAGCCGTTGGCTGTCCGGGCATGCTGGGAGTTGTAGTTTTGCAACATCTGGAGGTCCGCAGATTGAAGACCACTGCAGGAGGAGGTAATACTCACGTGTCCCCGCCGCTCCGGACCCGTCACCGCTGCCCTGGATGTCGCTCCATCACTGTCCCCGTCGCTCCGGAACGTCTCTGCTGCCGGCCGGGTATCCTCGCTCTCCGTCGCCGCCATCACGTCGTTACGCACACCGACGCACGTACGCGATGACGAGGAAGGAGAGAGCCGGCCATACAGGGGATCCCTGAACGGAGAAGACACCGAGGAGGCAGGTAAGGTTCCCCCCTGGTGTCCTGTAAGCACTAACCCGGCTATTCTGTCGGGCTGTTCGGGACGCCGCGGTGAAATCGCGGTGGTCCCGAACAGCCGGGTTAGTGTCACTTTCCCTTCAGACGCGGCGGTCAGCTTTGATCGCCGCGTCTGAAGGGTTAATACAGGGCATCACCGCGATCGGTGATGTCCTGTATTAGCAGCGGGTCCCGGCCATTGATGGCCGCAGGGACCGACGCGATAGGGGTGTATTCACCGTATAAGACGCACCAACTTTTTCCCCCCAGTTTTGGGGAAGAAAAAGTGCGTCTTATACGGCGAAAAATACGGTATGTTTTGACACTTTATCCTAGCCGATATATTGGGTGTTTTCTATAATTTTTTATATCCTCTGGTTTATCTTTGTTCTTATTTGCCCGTAAGGGCCATAGATTTATATTGTTACTTTGTTTGTACTGCCATCAAAACTTTCAATAAAAGCTTCTTAGTTTGATAAAGGGGTAATCCGGAAATATATTTAAAAAAAAAAATAATTAAAAAGCAGCCAATTCCTTCGAAAACCAGCACCACACCTGTTCTCAGGTTATATGTGGTATTACAAATTGGCTCCATTCACTTTAAAAAAGGGGTACTCCGGTGGAAATTTTTTATTTATTTATTTATTTTTTTAAATCAACTGGTGCCAGAAAGTTAAAAACAGATTTGTAAATTACTTCTATAAAAAAAAAAAAAAAAATCTTAATCCTTCCAGTACTTATTAGTGGCTGAATACTACAGAGGAAATGCTTTACTTTTTGGATTTCTCTCCTGTCACGAGCACAGTGCTCTCTACTGACCTCTGCTGTTCATTTTAGGAACTATCCAGAGCAGGAGATAATCCCCATAGCAAACATATGCTGCTCTGGACAGCAGTTCCTAAAATGGACAGCAGAGGTCAGCAGAGAGCACTGTGAGAAAAAAAAAAGCATTTCCTCTGTAGTATACAGCCCCTAAAAAGTACTGGAAGGATTAAGATTTTTTTTTTTTATATAGAAGTAATTTACAAATCTGATTAAGGGTGCGTTCACACGTCGGAATTCTCGCGGATGAATTCCGCGAGCTGAGCTTCCGCCTGGTGGCCGCTGCCGCCGATAGTGCTTCGGCGCTAGGGCCGCGGGGCACTGAGCTGTCACCATTGACGGCTATGCAGTGCTCGCGGAATCCGCGCAAAGAATGAACATGTTCTTTCTTTGCGCGGAACACTTTCAGCGGCGGAAATGTCCGCTGCTGAAATTCCACAGTGTGAACTGGTCTCGCGGAAACATGTTCACACTAATGTTAAAGCTCACACCGCGGAATTCCGCCCGGAAATTCCGTGGGAATTCCGTAGTGTGAACGGGGCCTAACTTTCTGGCACCAGTTGATTAAAAAATAAATAATAATAATAAATTAGTTTTCCACCGGAGTACCCCTTTAATAGAAATCAGCTGCAATACCACACAGCCTGAAGACAGGTGTAGTGCTGTTTTTTTTTTTTTTTTAAAGCTCTGGTTTTCTTATCCTGGATAACCCCTATAATTAAAACTTCAACTTTGCTAACAATTGATATCTTCTACCATTTTTTTCTTTTCTTACCGGAGTACCCCTTTAACAAGCTTTTGCCAGCAGCGCAGGGTATTTCAGGAAGTTCATTCAGCTATTTAACACATCTTTAAAAATATAAATTTTATTTATAATAGTACAAATGACATAAAAAAAAAAACCAATAAACACACACAGCAATCTTTAGTCTGTGTTCACACGTTGCTGTACCGCAACGCAAAAGAGTGTGAATTTGGTAGCGACAATGCGGTATCACAGCGTGTGAACACGGCCTTAGTAAGCGCATTCATTATTATTAGTTTCACAATAATATATATTAATACGATCCTCATGATCACAATTGCCTGCCTTATAATAGAAGAGACTTCGTAAATGCTGGATCCCTTAAAGGGGTACTCCGCTGCTCAGCGTTTGGAACAGACTGTTCCGAACGCTAGAGCCGACGCCTCGTAACGTCATAGTCCCGCCCCCTCAATGCAAGTCTATGGGAGGGGGCGTGACGGCTGTCACGCCCTATCCCATAGACTTGCATTGAGGGGGTGGGGCATGAGGTCACGAGGGGGCGTGGGCTATTACGTCATGAGCTCCCGGCGCACAGTTTGTTCCAAACGCTGAGCAGCGGAGTACCCCCTTAAACATTGCACTAGAAGTCCCAGCAAGCCTTTGCAGCGACAAGTTAAAAAGTATATTAGAAAGTGTCAAAAGTTTATTGAACTTTAAAGGGGTACTCCACCCCAAAACACCTTATTCCCTAGATATCCAAAGAATAGGGGATAAGATGTCTGATCGCGGGGGTCCGGCTGGGCACCCCAGTCATCCGGTGCAGGTGACTGACGACCACAGTTGTCACGCCCCATCCATTCGTGTCTATAGGAGGAGGCGTGATGGCTATGTAAACCAGTCACGCCCCCTCCCATAGACATGAATTGATAGGGCGTGGCGTCACGAACATGGATCCTCCGCAATCAGACATCTTATCCTCTATCCTTTGGATAGGCGATATGATGATTAGGGACTGTGTACCCCTTTAATTGCTTAAAAAGGTATAGAACAGGCTCCGGCTGGCATGAAAAAAATAAATAAAAAAACTCACCTGCCCCTGATCCCCTTCTGCATACATGGAAGAAGCGCCCGGTCAGCTAATCACTGGACAAGGCAAGCCAGGACAGACATGGAGGGGGATCAGGGCAGGAGAGGGTCACTGTTTAGGCCCTGACGACGGAATATTGTGAGGCCGGACAAAAGCACGCATAGCAGATCATAGAGGAAAAAGGCACGCCGGAACGGAAACCACAACGGCTCCTGGAACGAGGAGAGAAGGATCCAGTGTAACGTTGTATCAGATCTGTTAAAAAGAAAATATAAATGTGTTTAAGCGGCTGTCAGATGAATGTGCGTCCTACGTAATGACGGCGAATTATAGGGAGAAGCCTGTACGGATAGTAGCCAAAATGGCACAAAAAGATTTTAGCTGTCCACATAAAAAGTGCCTGAAGAAAAGAGTGGACTCATAGTTATGTATTCATGATGGGAGCGATCACTACACCTTCACTGTGTCCCAAAATGGCGACTGACAGTATATCCCATAAGTGACTCCACCCCTCACAATATATATATATATATATATATATATATACACACAGTATCTCCCATAAGTGACTCCACCCCTCACATTATATACAGTATATCCCATAAGTGACTCCACCCCTCACATTATATATACAGTATATCCCATAAGTGACTCCACCCCTCACATTATATATACAGTATATCCCATAAGTGACTCCACCCCTCACATTATATATACAGTATATCCCATAAGTGACTCCACCCCTCACATTATATATACAGTATATCCCATAAGTGACTCCACCCCTCACATTATATATACAGTATATCCCATAAGTGACTCCACCCCTCACATTATATATACAGTATCTCCCATAAGTGACTCCACCCCTCACATTATATATACAGTATATCCCATAAGTGACCCCACCCCTCACATTATATGTGATAAATCTGCCCCAGTATATCCCATAAGTGACTCCACCCTCACATTTTTTTTTTAAATATTTCCATGTGACAACCCTGAAGAAATGCCCCTCTGCTCCAGTGTAAAGAGTGCACAGCCCGTATAACAGTGTAATGTTGTGTCCCCTCAAAATAACCCAACACGGCCATTAATGTCTAAACCTTGGCTACAAAAGTGAGGACACCCCTCACAAGTGAAAATCTCCCAATTGGGCACAAGGTGTCTATAATATTTTGTGTTGCCGCCATTATTTCCCAGCGTTGCCTTCAGCCTCTTGGACATGGAGTTCACCAGATCTTCACAGGTTGTCCCTTCTCTTCCCTCCTCCATGATGACATCACGGGGCTGGGGGATGTTATAGACCTTGTGCCCCCCACCTTCTGGTTGAGGAGGTCCCACAGATGCCCAATAGGGTTTAGGTCTGGAGACATGCCCGGCCGGTCCATCACCTTTACAAGGCAGTGGTGGTCTTGGAGGTGTTTGGGGTCTTTATCATGTGTGAATACTGTCCTGCGGCCCAGACTCTGAAGGGAGGGGATCCTGCTCTGCCTCAGTATGTCACAGGACATGTTGGCTTTCATGGTTCCCTCAATGATCTGTAGCCCCCAGTCCCAGCAGGACTCATACACCCCCAGACCATGACCCCCCACCACCATGATGGCTGTAGACAGGACACACTTGTCTTTGTCCTCCTCGCCTGGTTGTCACCACACACACCTGACACCAACTGAACCAAATAAGTTTCTCTTGGTCTCATCGGACCCCAGGACATGGTTCCAGTAATTCATGTCCTTAAGTCGCTTGTCTTTGGCAAACTGTTGGCAGGCTTTCTTGTGCTTCATCTTTAGAAGAGGTTTCCATCTGGGACGACAGCCATGCAGACCAATTTGATGCAGTGTGCGGCGTATGGTCTGAGCACTGACAGGCTGAACCCCTACCCTGTTAACCTCTGCAGCAATACTGGCAGCACTCATACATCTATTTCCCAAAGACAAGCATTGGATATGATGCTGAGCATGTGCACTCCTGGTGAGGCCTGTTCTGAGTGTAATCTGTCCTGTGAAACCACTGTATGGTCTTGCCCACCATGCTACAGCTCAGTTTAAGGGTCTTAGAAATCTTCTTATAGCCTAGGCCATCTTATAGAGCAACACATTTTTTCTTTTTGCCATGAGGTGCCATGTTGAACTTCCAGTGACCAGTAGTAGAGAGTGAGAGAGCGATAACACCAAATATAAGACACCTGCTCCCCATTCACACCTTAGACCTTGTAACACTAATGAGTCACATGACACAGGGGAGGGAAATGGCTAATTGGGCCCAATGTGGATATTTCCACTTAGTAGTGTACTTAATTTTGTGTGTAGAGCGATTTTGAGGTAAACCCTGAATGAACACATCACACTTCACACACACAGCCAACACTCCTTTTATTCCCTAGGGGGCGCAAGCAATGCTTAGCGATCAGGCTGGGATCGGTAGTGGGGCCTAGAAGGCGATATGACATACTCACTAAGGTTTGGCTTGGTAATATGCCTCCGGCGTCACAGTTTTGATGCCGCCAAAGTAATCCAGCACCCAAATGTTCGTGATGTTGAGTTTGGCAAAGAACCAGTCGTGGTCACGAGGCCAGCTAGCCATCTCCGGGTGGCGGCTGAACAACGCCATCTTGGCTGCGTCCACCTCCGTAGCGGCCACCTTGGAGAAAAGATACTTGGTTATCCATATACAGTATATCATGTGAGTAATGGTCATACGGGGGGCTTCAGAGGATCTTCACCTTCTGGACGCTGCCAGACACGATGATGTGAGCGCAGAGAGGACTCTGGGGATCGTAGTGCTCCTGCTTGCAATATGGAGTCTGCGCCAAAGACATGGTCAGGGAGGCGTTTGGGTTCACCTGAAATAAAATTACATTAATAAATAAATAAATATAAAAATTGTAAGAACTGGGAGATTAATAATTAATACAAAAAAGAAAGGGAAAATAAAATTGTAATTGTGTATATGGATAATAAAAACATAAATAGGGAATTAAATGGGTAATCCAGGAAAAGCAATCTCTATATATATATATATCTCTGTCTATCTATATATCTATCTCAACTGGCTCCAGACAGTTAAACAGATTTGCAAATTACTTCTATTAAAAAATCTTAATCCTTCCAATAATTACCAGATGCTGAAGTTGAGTTGTTCTTTTCTATCTGGCAACAGAGGTCTCTGCTGACATCTCTGCTTGTCTCGGGAACTGCACAGAGTAGAAGAGGTTTGCTATGGGGATTTGCTTCTACTCTGGACAGTTCCTGAGACAGGTGTCATCAGAGAGGACTTAGAGAAGAACAACTCAACTTCAGCAGCTCATAAGTACTTAAAGGAGTAAGATTTTTTTAATAGAGGTGATTTACTAAATCTGTTTAACTATCTGGAGCCAGTTGAATATATATATATATATATATATATATATATATATATATATATATATATAAAAAAATAAAAGTTTTTCCCTGGATATACCCTTTAATTCAATCAAGTATGAGAAGATATAACCCAGTGGGTCTCCAACCTTTGCAAAACTACAACTCCCAGCATGCCCGGACAGCCAAAGGCTGTTTGGAAAACACTAATATAACACTTTAATTCATAGTATCTTATTATATTATAGTTTCCTATAGAGCAGAGTTTTCCAACCAGGGTGCCTCTAGCTGGGAGTTATGATTTTGCAACAGCTGGAGGCACCCTGGTTGGGAAACATTGCTCTGAATGGAGCGACTGTCATCTGACTGTTTCTCTTTTCATAGAAGTCCTCTAGAAAATATCTTATTTATATTATTTATCTTGTTTTTTAGAATTTATTATATTTTTTTTTTTTTTTTTTTTTTTTTTTTTTTTTTTTTTTTTAGGGATGTCCCGATACCAATACTAGTATCAGTACCAGAACCGATACTAGCCATTTGCATGGTATCGGGGACTCTGTCAATGTACCAGATACCAAATCCGATACATGCTGCCCCGTTCTCCCGTCTGCATCATGGCGTTCCATGGAGGAGCATGTGACACACACACACGTCACTCCATCTCCTCCACTGCGCCCAATGTAACGCTACGGAGGAAGCAGAGTGACATGTATGTCACATGCTCCTCCATAGGACGCCATGATGCGGACGGGAGAACGGGGCAGCGGAGCTGCAGCACCCGACAGAGGACAGCCGCAGGTGAGCTGTCTATAAGGGTGGAGGCTGCTACTAATGTCTAAAGGGGGAGCCTGCTGTCTACAAGGTGGGGTCTGCTGTTTACAAGGGGGGAGGGTCTGCTGTTTACAAGGTGGGGTCTACTGTCTACAAGGGGGCTGCTACTAATGTCTACAAGAGGGGCGGGCTGCTGTCTAAAAGAGGGGGGGCTTCTGCTAATGTCTGCAGGGGGATACTCCCTACTATTAAAGACAATCTTACAGCAGAGTCACCTGCACTAACTTGAATTTATGGGTAGATGATGCAGTTGACCCGGTTTCTACCGCTGCTCACCATGTGGTTATCGGTTTCACCGCCAATGCAAATTCCATGTTCTGTCCAATGGAGAAGAGAGAAATCTTGGCTCATCCTACAGCAGCCGCCTCCATTGTCCACAACAAGGACCCACATATATGGTAAACAGCGCCAGAAACCGCGTCACCCTGGGGTCAGATTCCCTTTAAAATAAAAGTACTCATACTTGGTATCGGCGAGTACTAGAATTAAAGTATCGGTGCTCGTACTCAGTCTTAAAAAAAAAAAAATTGTATCAGGACATCCCTAATTTATATATATATATATATATACGCGCCTGAATGTGAGCCAACATACAGTTACGGCACTTGCAAGGTGTAAACTTATCAGCTCTGCCCGTACATCTGCATTATCCACAGTTCTAGTATACTGGCTCCAATTCTGCCCATTTACCCTCCTTGATGCCACAGCTAAAAGCTACTGCTGCATCTAGGCGGCTGACAGGAAGATTTGTCCCCCTTTATAGTCTGCCCTGCGATGTGACGGTGGGTGCTGATGGGTTACTATGTTACAATGCCAGCCACATAGTTTTGCCTCAAAAACTGCAGTGGCAGCAAAAAGATAAAAATAAAAAAAATAAAAAAAAATGTATATTTTTTATTTCAAAGGCCTTCAACACAAGATGATGAAATGCAGGAAGTTCTTCAAAATTTAGAGAAGTGATTCATTATATAATAAATTAATTAATTATTATTATTATTATTATTATTATTATTATTATTATTATTATTATTATTATTATTATTATTATTATTATTATTATTATTATTATTATTATTATTATTATTATTATTCAAATGTTTCCACGTTTCTGGGACCCCAATCCTGATTTATTGCTATGGGACATATTTTTCTGCGCAGTCACACGGACATGGTTTTGCTCACTGATCACTTCTCTGTCTGTCTCAATGCAGGAGTTGGGCTCTGTCTCCTGCTTCTAGTGATTGGTGGGGGTCTGAGCACCCAGACCCCAACTGATAAAACTTTTGACGGGACAGTAAAAGGCGGACGTACATTTTCAGTGACTGGCGGTTAAACGTTCATTCGGAGAACAATTCTGCATACATGTGAATGCTTAGTACGGCAGAACATTCGTGTGTTGTCTTTGGGGAGGGGTAAGCTGCTGCCAGACAGCTTATCCCTCCCTGAACAAAGGGGTCAGGTGGCAAAGATCCAGCACACCCGACCCCTCTCCCCATGCACATTATATGTCAGGAGCTACATAGTTTAACAGTTGGCCGAAGCAGGTAGCGGGTGGGGCTATCTTGTATAAGGGAGTGTTTCCCAGCCAGGGTGCCTCCAGCTGTTGCCAAACTACAACTTCCAGCATGCCCTGACAGCCCACTGGTATTAGTTGTGTTTAGGAAGCTGAACACGTTTTCATAGCATTCAGCTTCCCTGATCATACATTGTGTATTATAGTGTGCCTCCAGCTGTTGCAAAACTACAACTCCCAGCATGCCCGGACAGCCAGCCAGCTATCAGGGATAAGGCAGTGTTTCCCAACCAGGGTGCCTCCAGTTGTTGCAAAACTACAACTCCCAGCATGCCTGGACAGCCTTCGGCTGTCCAGGCATGCTGGAAGTTGTAGTTTTGCAACAGCTGGAGGCACCCTGGCAAGGAAACACTGCATTAGCCCTGATAGCTGGCTGGCTGCCCGGGCATGGTGGGAGTTGTAGTTTTGCAACAGCTGGAGACACCCTGGCAAGGAAACACTGCATTAGCCCTGATAGCTGGCTGGCTGTCCGGGCATGCTGGGAGTTGTAGTTTTGCAACAGCTGGAGGCACACTATAATACACAATGTATGATCAGGGAAGCTGAATGCTATGAAAACGTGTTCAGCTTCCTAAACACAACTAATACCAGTGGGCTGTCCGGGCATGCTGGAAGTTGTAGTTTTGCAACAGCTGGAGGCACCCTGGCTGGGAAACACTGCCTTATAAAAAGGTGTATAGGCGCCTTCACGCAATAATTGGAATCTCACAGGCAACTAACTTGAGCTTCCATTGCTTTTAGAAGCAAATACATGGTGACAGTCACAAAACATGAGCTATAAAATAAAAAATGATCTAATATATATTAAAAAAAAATAAAAAAACAAAACATTTTTACGTTTTTTGCCCACAATTCCTCTTCATAAAGGGTCGATACAAGTTATAAGTATACCCCCAAAATGATGGCATAAAAAAAAAAAATAAAAAAAAAAAAAATTAATAATATAATTAATTATATATTATTAGAGATGAGCGAACTTACATGAAATTCGATTCGTCACGAACTTCTCGGCTCGGCAGTTGATGACTTTTCCTGCATAAATTAGTTCAGCCTTCAGGTGCTCCGGTGGGCTGGAAAAGGTGGATACAGTCCTAGGAAAGAGTCTCCTAGGACTGTATCCACCTTTTCCAGCCCACGGGAGCACCTGAAAGCTGAACTAATTTATACAGGATAAGTCATCAACTGCCGAGCCGAGAAGTTCGTGACGAATCGAATTTACTGTAAGTTCGCTCATCTCTAATTTATTATTATTATTACTACTACAATAAAGAAGCCCTAATAGGACTACATTCATGGAAAATTTTAAAAAATTGCTCTGGGAATGGACGATAAAAATATAAATAAATATTAAAAATAGGCAATAAAAAAAAAGCAAACAAACTTGAATTGCCACATCCATAAGGAATTAAAGAGCACCTAGTATGTTGCCCTATGATAAAAATAAAAATACATCCTGGCTCTGGAGTCACATGGTGTGGCAGAAAGATTAGGATTATAAATAAGTATTGTAGTTCTCTGCAGACACATGTAGAAGCTGCAGCTGGCGCTGGGTCATGTGACCACACATTACGAAACCGTCTGCTTTCTGCTGTGTCATCTGCTGAGTCACCGAGAAAAAGCTACAGGGACATTTGTTTAGACTTTAGATCTTAAAACAATAATTCACAACAATAATAAAAATAATTCTAATAATGATAATAAAGTAATTAACAAAATAAATTCTGATTATCTGGAAACACTAAGGGTATGTTCACACTACCAAATTAAAAGGGGTACTTCACTGGAAAACTGGTGCCAGAAAGTTATACAGATATCAAAATTACTTCTATATAAAAATCTTAAAGGGGTACTCCGGTGAAAACCTTTTTTCTTTTAAATCAACTGGTGGCAGAAAGTGAAACATATTTGTAAATTACTTCTATTAAAAAAATCTTAATCCTTCCTGTACTTATTAGCTGCTGAATACTACAGAGGAAATTCTTTTATTTTTGGAATGTTCTCTGATGACATCACGAGCACAGTTCTCTCTGCTGACGTTATTATTATAATAATAACACTATTTATTGTTGTCCTTAGTGGGATTTGAACCCAAGTCCCCAGCACTGCAAGGCAGCAGTGCTAACCACTGAGCCACCATGCTGCCCTTAGCATACATCTGCTATGCATCTGCTATGCATGGTTGCTAAAATGGACAGAGATGTCAGCAGAGAGCACTGTGCTCGTGATGTCATCAGTGTTCCAAAAAGAAAGGAATTTCCTCTGTAGCATTCAGCAGCTGATAAGTACTGGAAGGATTAAGATTTTTTAATAGAAGTAATTTACAAATATGTTTCATTTTCTGCCACCAGTTGATTTAAAAGAAAAAAGGTTTTCACCAGAGTACCCCTTTAATCCTTCCAGTACTGATCAGCTGCTGTATACTACACAGGAAGTTCTTTTCTTTTTGAATTTATTTTCTTTCTGACCACAGTGCTCTCTGCTGACACCTCTGTCCATGTCAGGAACTTTCCAGAGTAGAAGCAAATCCCCATAGTAACCTCTCCTGCTCCGGACAGTTCCTGACATGGACAGAGGTCAACAGAGAGCACTGTGGTCAGAAAGAAGAGAAATTCAAAAAGAAAAGAACTTCCTGTGTAGTATACAGCAGCTGATCAGCACTGGAAGGATTAAGATTTTTTTAAATAGAATTTACAAATCTGTTTAACTTTCTGGCACCAGTTGATTTAAAGTTGATTTTTTTTCCCCATCGGAGTAACCCTTTAAGCGAGGAAAATTTCCTCGCTTAAAGGGGTACTCGGTGAAAAACTTTTTTTTTTTTTTTAAATCAACTGGTGCCAGGAAATTAAACAGATTTGTAAATTACTTCTATTAAAAAAATCTTAATCCTTCCTGTACTTATTAGCTGCTGAATACTACAGTGGAAATTCTTTTCCGTTTGAAACAGAGCTCTCTGCTGACATCACGAGCACAGTGCTCTCTGCTGACATCTCTGTCCATTTTTAGGAACTGTCCAGGATAAAAGGAAATCCCCATAGCGAACATATGCAGTGCTGGACAGTTCATAAAATGGACAGAGATGTCAGCAGAGAGCACTGTGCTCGTGATGTCAGCAGAGAGCTCTGTGTTCCAAAAAGAAAAGAATTTCCACTGTAGTATTCAGCAGCTAATAAGTACAGGAAGGATTAAGATTATTTAATAGAAGTAAATTACAAATCTGTTTAACTTTCTGGCACCAGTTGATTTAAATAAATAAATAAATAAATAAATAAACGTTTTTTCACTGGAGTACCCCTTTAATTCCTCTAGGGACTCACATAATTTTCTATGGAGCAGAAGTAATGCAGTGACACCACATTTGCCCTGCCACAATACATCGCTTTGTAATGTAAATGCAATTAAAGTTGCTTTGTGCTCTGGGGGTGATCGCCCGACCACTCATGAACCCTCCTGTAGCTCCTCCGGACCACCAAGAAGAGCCAAGGCCGATGTGAGATCTCGCTTATTCGCTGTGGGACTGTCACATGGCTTCACTGCTGAGAGGCGGCTCATGCTTGGTGGTCTGTGGGGGCGTGTCACGCCCCCTCCATAGGCTTGCATTGAGGGGGTGGAGTGTGATGTCACACGGGGGCGGAGCCGTGACGTCACTATGCTCCGTCCCCGTGATCGCCAGTAATCAGACCCAGAGCCAGCACGCTCCGGGTGCTGATTCTAACGGGGTGCGGCGTGGAAGATCACGGGGGTCCCCAGCGGCGGGACCCCCGCGATCAGGCATCTTATCCCCTATCCTTTGGATAGGGGATAAGATGTCTTAGCGCCGGAGTACCCCTTTAACATGTTCATTCTTTTGGCGGATAAGTTTCCACGGCCGTATTTTTCGCCGTTGAATGGGTCTTCCGATGGCTTTCGTCATGTGATAGCAGGGATGGATCTAGACTTAGAAGTCTTAGGTGAAAGTCGAACATGATGCCCTCCTGACATAACTAACTCACAATTAAGATATGCCCCTAGTAGGTAGGACCCCTCCCCCCACTGGGTAGAAACTCCCAGTAGCTAGCTAGGTAGAGAACCTCTTCTCTTAGGTTGAAGCCCCTAGTAGTAAAGTAGTCAGGTAGGTAGGCAACCTCCTATTAGGAAAATGCCCCTATCAAGTAGTTTTTCCCCAATAAGTTCCCCTCACTTACCTTCCCTCTGCTCCCGCACTGAAACCTCTGCATCCTCCGATCTGTTAGTGGTGCAGAACCTTCTCCTGCATGCCCGAGCGGTGCAGGACCTTCTCCTGCATGCCCGAGCGGTGCAGGACCTTCTCCTGCATGCCCGAGCGGTGCAGGACCTTCTCCTGCATGCCCGAGCGGTGCAGGACCTTCTCCTGCATGCCCGAGCGGTGCAGGACCTTCTCCTGCATGCCCGAGCGGTGCAGGACCTTCTCCTGCATGCCCGAGCGGTGCAGGACCTTCTCCTGCATGCCCGAGCGGTGCAGGACCTTCTCCTGCATGCCCGAGCGGTGCAGGACCTGGCATACAATGAAATGATGTCATCGTGCAGCAGGTCCTGCACCACTCCGGATAATGGAGCAGACGATGAAGAAGCCTCAGTATTTTTATTTTTTTAATGATCTGCTGGTATTGGGGATATTTGCACGGTCTGCTATATGCGCCAATACCAGTATCTGTATCTTTGGCTGCCCAGGCATGCTGGGAGTTTTTTTTAAACAGCTGGAGGCACACTGGTTGGGAAACACTGACACAGACATCATGACTAAGGTCTGCTAAGTCCGAAACGGGTTGAATTTTCAGCTATACTCCATGATGCCCTTATTTATAGAATTTTGCACAATGAAGTATGTTTTTCTACCTGGTGCTGAACAATCTCATTCTTTTCTATATAGAAGATTGTGACCCCTTCACTACATTCTATGAGGGCGTCACTGTAACCCCTGCTGAGGCCCCAAACACCAGCGCCTGCAGAGAGATAAGCTGTGTCCTCTACACAGGGCCCCCGGGGGATTATATAATTTGGGTAGGACAGGGGGTGTAAGGAGGATATTACACAATCACTGATCGAGTGTTATTATAAATAAAAATTTCAAAAATAAATATTGTTAATAATAATAATAATAATATCAATAATATGACAAAACCACTTAGTTACTGGTCCAGTGATATATTATTGTATTAGTAGTTATAAAAAAAAAAATATATATATATATATATATATATACACACACACACACACACACACCATTTACTACTACATCAGCGATTGTAATATTTCCCCAATGTCATATGATTTGTAATATTTAAAAAATATATATATTTTTTATTTAATTATTACTATTAACCTTTATTTTTATAACAATAAAAATAAAGGTTAATAGTAATAATTAAATTTAAAAAATATATATATTTTTTTTTTAAATATTACAAAACAAATAAAAGAATATAACAGAACAAATCACATGACATGGGGAATATAACACAATCACTGATCTAGTGTTGTTATAAATAAAAATTCTAAAATAAGTATAGTTAATAATAATAATATGACAAAACAACTCAATTACTGGCCCAGAGATATTATATTATGCTATTAAATCTATTTTTTTTACTACTACATCAGCGATTATATTTCCCCAATGTCATATGATTTGTTTTGTAAGAATACTTTTTTTTTTTTTTTTTTTTTATTTAATTACTATTATTAACCATAATTTTTATTGTTAAAACAAACTATAAAACAAAACATATGACATGGGAAATATATCATAATCACTGATCTTGTAACATTATTAAAGGGGTATTCCGCCCCAAGACATCTTATCTCCTAGACATCTTATCCTTATCCAAAGGATAGGGGATAAGATGTCAGATCGCCGCGGTCCCGCTGCTGGGGACCCCGGGGATCGCCACTGCGGCACCGCGCTATCATTACAGCACAGAGCGAGTTCGCTCTGCACGTAATGACGGGCAATACAGGGGACGGAGTATCGTTATGTCATGGCTCCGCCCCTCGTGATGTCACGAACTCGCTCTGTGCTGTAATGATAGCGCGGTGCCGCAGCGGGGATCCCCGGCGATCTGACATCTTATCCCCTATCCTTTGGATAGGGGATAAGATGTCTAGGGGCGGAATACCCCTTTAAATAAAGATAGTAAAAAATGGTTTAAATAATCATAATAATAAAAGCTGTTCTTACAAAATGTACTTTTACTATGTGCGTATTAAACATTTTTTACTATCTTTTTATTAATAATGTTACAAGATCAGTGATTGTGATATATTTCCCATGTCATATGATTTTTTACATTACAAAACAAATCACACGACATTGGAGAAAAATTACAATTATAATTTTTTAATATTTCCCCAATGACGTGATTTGTTTTGTAATATAAAAAAAAAAAAATAATAATAATATATATTTTATATTCATTATTAATTAATTTGTTAAAAAAAAATATAACAAAATCATATGACATGGGGAATAATAGAGATGAGCGAACTTACAGTAAATTCGATTCGTCACGAACTTCTCGGCTCGGCAGTTGATGACTTATCCTGCATAAATTAGTTCAGCTTTCAGGTGCTCCCGTGGGCTGGAAAAGGTGGATACAATCCTAAGACTCTTTCCTAGGAATGTATCCATCTTTTCCAGCCCACCGAAGCACCGGAAAGCTGAACTAATTTATGAAGGATAAATCATCAACTGCCGAGCCGAGAAGTTCGTGACGAATCGAATTTACTGTAAGTTCGCTCATCTCTAGGGAATATATCACAATCACTGATCTTGTAACATTATTAATAAAAAGATAGTAAAAAAAATGTTTAATGATAATATCAAAAGTCATAATAAAAATATATTTTTACTAAAAATATTACTAGATCAGTAATTATGTTATACACTAATTTGTAATAGTTTCTCTATTATAAATATATAACAAAACAAATCATACGTGACAATATACACAGTTACATTTCTACTGGATGATGGGACGTTTTCGGATGATTGAACATTTAGTAGAGTTATGAATCGTTAGGGTCAGGTGGGGCGCTGGATTATCAAATATTGTGGATTATCAATTGATAGATTAAATAAAAATCGATACAGAATGAAATCCGGTATTTGGTCACTGTCCCTTTAAATGCAAAGTTTTTAAATTTGAAACAAACAGCGAGAATTCCACATGGCGGATACATTGTATCTCTCGTCGTCTCCATGGTAACGGCTCACCTGCAGGTCCTGCACGGAGATCTCCATGGTGGTCAGGTAGAAGTAGAGGACTCCGCTGCTGTGGCCCCGGGGCCCGTCACTCACAGAGAACACATTGGAGAAGGGCTGTCCGCGGACCGGGTCATGGCTGGAGATAGTAGCCAGGGCGCCCCAGTCACAGCGGTGAGCCACATAGCGGGCCACCCGGGCCGTCTCATTACGAGGGGGGATATCGGCCGCGGCCAGGGACAAGACCAGAAGGAAAACCGCGGACACCCCCCAAATCAGGATGATACCACCCCGAGCCATCCTCACAGACTGCAGGACTGCACTGACAGCGGGAGAACAACACCGCCTTAGGGGAGGAGCCGGGGCGCCGTCCAGCCAATAGGAGATTAGGACGGCGCCACGTAGCCAATCAGAGAACACTAAGCGATAGCGGGCGCGCGGATCAGGACGTAAACAACGCAAAAGACTCCGCCCAAGTGGCTCTGCCAACCAGAATAGAGGAAAGGGATAAGGGGGCGTGACCTTTATGTGTAGCTGTACCCTCATTGGTTTATACCTGCGAGCAGGTGAGGTAAACCGTCCAATCAGGTCACAGCAACACCTGACAGGAAAAGAAAAACAAAAACCGAAACTAGAATAAGTTTTAACTAATTGTTTCCCAACCAGTGTGCCTCCAGCTGTTGCAAAACTACAACTTCCAGCATGCCCGGACAGCCTTTGGCTGTCCGGGCATGCTGGGAGTTGTAGTTTTGCAACAAACTGCGAGCACCCTGGTTGGAAAACACTGCTTTAACCCCTTGAGGGCACAGCCCGTTTTTTTTATTTTTGGCGTTTTCGTTTTTTCTTCCTCACCTTTTAAAAGCCATAACGCTTTTATTTTTTTATTCTCAGATCCGTATGAGGGCTTGTTTTTTTTTTTTTTTTTTTGGCGCGACCAGTTGTACCTTTTTAATGACCCCCTTTCATTTTACCGTAAAATATACGGCGCAATGAAAAAAATTGAAGAAAATAAACTCCAATTTCGCAATTTTTGAGGGGTTTAATTTTTTTCGTATCGCACTATACGGTAAAATTGACAAGATGTCTTTATCCTGTAGGTCAATACGATTACGATGATACCGAATTCATTATCGTTTTTCTATTTTTTTACTACTTTAAAAAAAAAAGAAAAAAGCTAACTTTTTTTTAAACAAAATTGTTATGCATAAAATTGTCCTCTTCTGACCCCTATACCGCTTTTATTTTTCCGTATGCGGGGATGTATGATGGCTCAAATTTTGCGCAGCGATCTGTAGTTTTTATCAGTGCCATTTTTGGTTTGGATGGGACTTTCTGATCGCTTTTTTTCTTTTCTTTTTTTTTTCTGATATATGACGTGATTAACCCCTTAAGGAAACAGCCAATTTTATTTTTGCGTTTTCGTTTTTTCCTCCTCGCCTCTCTAACCCCTTAAGGACTCAGCCCATTTTGGCCTTAAGGACTCAGACAATTAAATTTTTACGTTTTCGTTTTTTTCCTCCTCGCCTTCTAAAAATCATAACTCTTTTATATTTTCATCGCCAGACTAGTATGAGGGCTTGTTTTTTGCGCGACCAGTTGTCCTTTGTAATGACATCACTCATTATATCATAAAATGTATGGCGCAACCAAAAAAACACTATTTTTGTGGGTAAATTAAAAAGAAAAACGCAATTTTGCTAATTTTGGAAGGTTTTGTTTTCACGCCGTACAATTTACGGTAAAAATGACGTATGTTCTTTATTCTGAGGGTCAATACGATTAAAATGATACCCATTATTACATACTTTTATATTATTGTTGCGCTTAAAAAAAATCACAAACTTTTTAACCAAATTAGTACGTTTATAATCCCTTTATTTTGATGACCTCTAACTTTTTTATTTTTCCGTATAAGTGGCGGTATGGGGGCTCATTTTTTGCGCCATGATCTGTACTTTTTTTTGATACCACATTTGCATATAAAAAACTTTTAATACATTTTTAATAATTTTTTTTTTTATAAAATGTATTAAAAAAGTAGCAATTTTGGGCTTTTTTTTTTCCGTTAACGCCGTTCACCGTACGGGATCATTAACATTTTATTTTAATAGTTCGGACATTTACGCACGCGGCGATACCAAATATGTCTATTAAATTTATTTTTTATGCTTTTTGGGGGTAAAATAGGAAAAAACGGACGTTTTACTTTTTTATTGGGGGAGGGGATTTTTCACTTATTTTTCACTTTTTTTTTACTTTTACATTTTTTTTTACACTTGAATAGTCCCCATAGGGGACTATTCATAGCAATACCATGATTGCTAATACTGATCTGTTCTATGTATAGGACATAGAACAGATCAGTATTATCGGTCATCTTCTGCTCTGGTCTGCTCGATCACAGACCAGAGCAGGAGACGCCGGGAGCCGCACGGAGGAAGGAGAGGGGACCTCCGTGCGGCGTTCTGAATGATCGGATCCCCGCAGCAGCGCTGCGGGCGATCCAATCATTCATTGAAATCGCGTACTGCTGCAGATGCCGGGATCTGTATTGATCTCGGCATCTGAGGGGTTAATGGCGGACGCCCGCGAGATCGCGGGCGTCGGCCATTGCCGGCGGGTCCCTGGCTGCGATCAGCAGCCGGGATCAGCCGCGCATGACACGGGCATCGCTCCGATGCCCGCGGTTATGCACAGGACGTAAATGTACGTCCTGGAGCGTTAAGTACCTCCGCACCAGGACGTACATTTACGTCCTGCGTCCTTAAGGGGTTAAAATGATACCCATGGTTACATACTTTAAAAAAATCTCAAACTTTTTTTTTTTTTCTAAATTGCCCTATTTTGACCGCTCTATTTTATATTTTTTCCGTATACGGGGCTGTGTGAGGTCTAATTTTTTTGTGCCATGATCTCTAGTTTTTTTAAGTACCTTTTTTGTGTATATGTGACTATTTGATCGCTTTGTATTCATTTTTTTGTGAATGTGATGTGATCAAAAAGCATCAATTTCGGACTTTTTTTTTTTACGTTTACGCCGTTCACCGTACGGGGGTCATTAACATTATATTTTGATCGGACATTTATGCACATGGTGATATTAAATAGGTTCAATAATTTACACTGCTCAAAAAAATAAAGGGAACACTTAAAGGGGTACTCCAGCACCAAGACATCTTATCCCCTATACAAAGGATAGGGGATAAGATGCCTGATCGCGGGGGTCCCCCGTGATCTTTCACCCAGCACCCCGTTACCATCAGCCCCCAGAGCATGTTCGCTCCGGGTGTGATGACTGCCCATCCGCCCCCTCAATGTAAGCCTATGGGAGGGGGCGTGACAGCCCATAGGCTTGCATTGAGGGGGCGGAGCGTGATGTAACACGGGGCGGAGCCATGATGTCACAATACTCAGGCCCTGTGATCGGCAGTCATCAGACCCGGAGCGAACATGATCCGGGTGCTAATGGTAACGGGGTGCTGCGTGAAAGATCATGGGGGTCCCCAGTGGGGACACACAATGTAACTCCAAGTCACTGACACTTGTGTGAAATCCCACTGTCCACTCAGGAAGAACACTGATTGATTTCAATCAATTTCACATGGAACAGACAACAGGTGGAAATTATAGGCAATTAGCAAGACGCCCCCAATAAAGGAGTGGTTCTGCAGGTGCTGACCACAGACCACTTCTCAGTTCCTATGCTTCCTGGCTGATGTTTTGGTCACTTTTGAATGCAGGCGGTGCTTTCACTCTAGTGGTAGCATGGGACGGAGTCTACAACCCACACAAGTGGCTCAGGTAGTGCAGCTCATCCAGGATGGCACATCAATGCGAGCTGTGGCAAGAAGGTTTGCTGTGTCTGTCAGCGTAGTGTCCAGAGCATGGAGGCGCTACCAGGAGACAGGCCAGTACATCCGGAGATGTGGAGGAGGCCGTAGGAGGGCAACAACCCAGCAGCAGGACACTACCTCCGCCTTTGTGCAAGGAGGAGCAGGAGGAGCACTGCCAGAGCCCTGCAAAATGAAACAGTGATCGGTGGCAGGAGACATGTAAGGGGACCTTGCGCTGCCATATTAGCTTATTCAGGGGCCAACACAGACAGCGGAGGGCCCCTGTGCAAAGAATGTGCTGCCCCACCCCCTCCACCATACGTCAGTTGTTCAAGACATCCCCCCCCGCTCCCATTAACCCCCAGCTCCCATTAGTCCCCCCTGCTTGCATAAACCCCCCTGCTCCTTCTTCCATTCAACCACCCCTTGCTTCCGATAACCCCACTTCTTCCATTAATCTCCCCCCCACTTCCATTAATCCCCCACTACTTCCATTAACCACCCTGCTCTTTCTTCCATTCACCCCCTCCTGCCCCTGCTTTGATTAACCTTAACACCCCTTCTTCCATTAACCCCCTCTGCTCCTTCTTCCATTAATCCCCCCCCCCCCACTGCTTTCATTCAAATTCACCCTTCCCCGGTTCTATGCAACCCCCCTTCCCCACTTCTGCCACTTTGCATTAAAAATCCCCGCTCCCCACCCTCACGTGTACGCTGTTCTGTACGCGGGCTGCCGGAAAGCGTCCCACGTCGTCACTGCCGTGACGTGGGCGCTTCCCCGCCCGGATGCAGGATCCTCTAACTGAGGGGACTTAAAGGGGTACTCTACCCCTAGACATCTTATTCCCTATCCAAAGGATAGGGGATAAGTTGTCAGATCGCCGGGGTCCTGCTGCTGCGGACCCCCTGGATCTACCATGCAGCACCCACCTGTTGCGGCTTCCGGAACCGCTGGAGGTCCTCAGGCTGAGTCCATCTCGACCACTGGGACGGAAGATCGTGATGTTACTACTCCGCCCCTGTGTGATGTCACACCCCGCCACTCAATGCAAGTCTATGGGAGGGGGCGTGATAGGGGATAAGATGTCTAGGGGCGGAATACCCCTTGAAGACAGGGACAGGACAAGGTCCTGTACCGGGACACCACAAACCCCCTTACTTAAGATGAGTCGTCCTCGACGTAGGTCCCCTGAGGTAGAGGGACGGAATGGCCATAGGGCTGGATGCAGTCCTGTAGCATTAATACAAATGTCCAAGTCCAGGCTGGTGATAACAAAAATGAAGAAAAATATATAGAGTCTCTGTGCATTTAGGCAATGTCCATACATGCTCTAAAACTGATACGCAAACATGATTGTTGGAAGTTGATTCACGAACAGGATAGCACCTGAACAGGATATAATATCATTTAAGGACAGGATGATACTAGTAATTACTCACGAACGGGATCATCTTAATCCCTATTCACAAACTGGATAAACTGGATAGGAAAAGTAAGATTTTATACCTTTGGGGTGTCTCTATTTTACCTTAATTTATGAGACTCTGCATGAAAATTTATTTATCCTAGCTATAACATCCCTCTATAGCTGACAATTTTATTGACATATGACATTTGATTGATGTCTGACATTTGACCTTTGACTGACATATAGACTTTTGACTATAAAATCTCTGACTGATACTTGACTTGAGGTATGTATAATGACTGTAATGCTGCTACATACTGTAATAAATCTCACTGTTGCCTTTTTATAGACATACATTTTACATAATACCACCCATTATTTCCTTTTGTTATACACTGGTTGCGGATTGGGTTGTTTGAGGCTTTATGCCCAATGCCTTAGCTACTAGGGTCTATCGGTACTACACACTTAACCCTAGAACTCTTGATCTAGATAACAATTAAAGGGGTTCTCCGGTGCTTAGACATCTTATCCCCTATCCAAAGGATAGGGGATAAGATGCCTGATCGCAGGAGTCCCGCCGCTGGGGACCCCCGGGATCTTGCACGCGGCACCCCGTTTGTAATCAGTCCCCGGAGCGTGTTTGCTCCGGGTCTTATTACCGACGACCACTGGGCCGGCGGCGTGTGACGTCACGCCTCCGCCCCCGTGTGATGTCATGCTCCGCCCCTCAATACAAGCCTACGGGAGGGGGCTTGCCTGTGGTCGTCGGTAATCAGACCCGGAGCGTCCACGCTCCGGGGACTGATTACAAACGGGGTGCCGCGTGCAAGATCCCGGGGGTCCTCAGCGGCGGGACTCCCGCGATCAGGCATCTTATCCCCTATCCTTTGGATAGGGGATAAGATGTCTAAGCACCGGAGAACCCCTTTAAGCATACTGTTATCTTTCTGGATACGTGTATTTTTGAGCTAGCTACAGGAATACCTTCTGGCCAGGAAGAGCATCCTGAACACGTAGAGACAAAAGAACATATTAGTGCATGACATTTGTGCATAACAGTGGTATGGACTGATATAGAAAGTGTTACAGTCCCTAAGACTCATTTTTGTGTTCATTTGTGAGATATTTTTATATATCTATGTTTTTGTGAGTATGGGTTACAAGTTATGTGTACTGAACTTGGAATGCACACTACTGAATTTTATGAATGTGAAGTCAGTCTTGATATCTGATTGGTACGTTTCCCTGTGTCGGCGCTAGTGAAGGGTGACATTTATTGTTACTCCCAGAGTAGCTGAGAGGGCACCTTTAAGTAAACACAATAACACCTGGAAGAAAGATATACTATATTTTTTTCTTTACTTCCGTACAGGAATTTTATACTTCTGTACAATAATACCATTTACATTGTTGACATTTTATGTAACCAGACATTTTATTTGTTTGGAATACAAAGGTTACATATCAGCAGCACAACACTTGAGATATGCAGGTTATATTTACCTGTTATTTGGGTGCAACATTTTGCGCACAAAAATATATTATAATTATAATATTTACATAAGCGATCATGCAAGGCTCAACAGTCCACCTACATTATAGAGTCCTGAATGAAACACGGCTATGCCGGGTGCCGGGTGTGAACTTACTAGGATCTCCTTAGACAAGGAGTCTCTCGGCCAGGGGGCGGGCACAAACTTATGATGATTACGTTGTTTAACAGGTGAACTTCTTGGCATAGTCCTGCCAGGCATTTCATCTTGAACGGGTTACAAAACTGGAAAACCTGTAAGACAATAAAGGTACTGGTGTACCACACAGTTAATGGAAAACAACAACATGAAGTTAGAAGATATTCTTCCTTGCCTCACAACCCCGCCAGTCAGCGTGCTTCCGTCACTGGGACATTTATCTTGGAGCACGAGGTTGGGGTTCCCGCATAGGAGTGACATAAGTATCCCATGTCACGTTGGTTAGCCTTGACTGGGCTATCGTGGGGTTTACATTTACCACCACGTTGACCTCGGCAGCTGAGGCCACAGGAACAAGTGTAGGTGCCGGTGGGTCCGGCCACACGTCCTTGGGTGGAGTAGGCCGCGGCACATCAGTCGGTGCCTGTAGATGAGGCCACACCTCCTCAGGGGGAGTAGGCCTAGGCACATATGTCGGTGCCCACTGGGTAGGCCTCACCTCCTCTGGGGGAGTAGGCCTGGGCACATTCCCTGTTAAAGATGAAATGGAGCTTGACTTCTTCAGATATTTTGGAGCCATCACGGGCGCCATGGACAGGTACTGCTCCTCCTCACCAATGGCATCTGTAGACCTCTTCGTCCGAATCCCGTGGGGATCTGCGTCCCAATCATCAGATGGAAAATAGGTGAATGGAATTTGCGTTAGGTTTTTGGGCCTAGTTACGGCTGCAGCCCATTCACCCCGCAGACTCTTGACTGGGGTGTACTCCACAACCTCCCCTCGCTCTAGGGAGTGGTATCTTACAGGCAGGTAATCCCGCTGAACGGCCCTTCTGTTGACTAATTTGGTCCCCCCATGCCAGCAGTCCTGGAAGGTACCAAAGCCTCTTGTTCTGTCGAACTTGACCACTGTGGTGCGTCGGTGCTCTAAGGGTGGCTCACCCTCTTGAGGATAGTCCAGCATCCTGATGTACATGGCTTCCAGCTTTTTAGTGTCCCTCTGCTGCTCCGCCTGGACTTCATAAGGGAGGTGTTTTGGGCCATATCTCTCCCTATGCTGGGCCTTTAACTTCTCACTGATGCCGGTGATTTCGGCCTCCCTGTGGGCCCTTTCTGCCTCAGCTGTGGGGACTGGTGGATGGGACTTCGCTAGCTGGGGAAGGACGTAGTCCCACATATACTGTATAAGTGCAGGCTCATCGCCGAACACCCATTTTGGGAGAGGGGGTGAACACGGGCGTGCACTGGCTGGAGCTACTTGTGACAAGGGGATTGCTCTCTCTGGGCTTGAGGAAGAAGAAAAGGCGGCTTCAGCCGGTGTTCTCACATCCGATTCTTCTGTAGGAATCTCGGCCCAGTACCCCCATGTCCTGTGGTAAGGGGAACAGTCTCACCGGTGATGCCGTCGCTGATGTCCCTGTTGATGCCCCTTTCAGGGTAGCCGGCCACTCGTCATCCTCGGGTAGGGGAGGTAGGTTGCAGGCCTCCTTGGCCCTCAGGGATAACCGCTGCAAGAGGTCAGTCAGTTCTTGAAATAGTTGCGCTGCGGCAACTTTCCGCTGACTCGCGCCATCTTAGGACTCCTCTCATATATTTTGGTGGGCTCTGCCATCTCTGTACTCCCTGCTGCCTGTTCCAGACTGAAGAGGCTCCGACAAAATGGCGGCCGGCTGGAAGGACGTCATCAGTGCAGCGCTGACTTCCTGTCCTCCGGCGAACACAAGCAGTGCAGAAAGGTTCCACTTTGGCATTGGAACGTCCACTTGATGTCCACGCCCAGGGGTGGGTTGCGGACCAGCGTGGGACATTTTTGCGTGCTTTTCAGGTACGTCATTAACCCTTGCAGGTACTTGTTGCAGAGGAGAGCGCAGCATAGCTTCGCTGCGGATTTTGCACATGGCCACAGAAAGACAATCTTCACCTACCCCTTACTTTTTGTAGCACCCCAGCAAAGCACAATTTCAGCAATATAGTCTCGTACACTTATGGGCGCAATTTTAATCGCTACTTGCGAAAATCCTGGACATTATTCAATACACATTTCTGAATAGGGGGGGGGGGACTATGACTCTTGCAATAACGGTATACACCCGTTGCAGGCGGTCAGGGTAGCCCTTGGTTTGTCGTGACGCCAGGGTGAGGTTGTAAAGGAGGCCCTGCTGACAATCGGTCCACAAACGGCAGGATAAAAAACGGAATGTCCACAGCAGATTTTATGAGATAACTGGAACTTTTACTGAACTTCTTATGCCAACAGTCTTTACAATTAAACAGTTTCTCTTGAGGTAACCGGGATGCAGGTTCCTCACAGGCTTTGCTGGGACTAATAGTCTTGAGACTTAAGCAGGCCACTGTGCTATTAATTATAGGATTTGAGTTGAATAGTAGTCACTAGGAATTGGTAGATAGAGCTTGGTAACTCACGGTTTTAGTGGCTGCTGGTTCTTTAGGCTTTGGCCTAGTTGAGATGAATTGAGATATGCTGATTATGCTTGGCTGAAATCCAGGAGATGAGAGAGAGAATATATTGACTACAGCCCCTTATACACTAAGGAGGCTGGACTAATCCCATTGGTTGTAAAGCCTGTAGGTCCTGAACCCAGAGAACTCTGGGTACATCACATGACATTATCACATGACCCAAGAAGGTCCTATACATTTGTACAACCTCTATATACATATTGTACAATATACAGGAACACATTTTTATGAGGCGAACAAGGGGCAAGCCCTGCAGGAGAGCCCTGTGGAATGGAGGGACTCTAACTGAGGGGACTTAAGACAGGGACAGGACAAGGTCCTGTACCGGGACACCACATTTGCATTGTGCTCGGTGTTTCTGAATCCCATGGGGAACAATGGGAGGCTGCCGCAACAGAATTTCCGCTGTGTGAACGAGGCCTAAGGGTGTGTTCACACTAGGAAATTCAGTAAGGAAAAAGGCCGTTCTGTTCTAAATAAGCGGCAAATTTGGCTTTTACTGTTGGATTCAATCTCCATGTTAACCCCTTCATGCCCTAGGACCTATGCAGATGTCCTGGCGATATCCTGCTCAGCGCGATGCGCTAAAGGAGATCGCCGGTGGGTCCCGGCTGTCAATCACACCTGGGGTCTTACCGCAGCTGCCGAGACCGGGATCGCGCCGGTCTCGGCAACATTAACCTCATAGATGCCATGATCGGTCCTGATCACAGAATCTATAGGGTTGACAGGTGGAGGGGGCTCCCTTTGTTCACCAATGGCGATCCCGCAATGCGATCACGGGATACCGTTGGTTGCCATGGCAGCAGGAGCCCTGCTAATGGCCTAGTATGGCAGCCTGTGAGGTCCAGCCATAGGCAGCATAGGCAGCAACCTTTAAAAAGTCACTAATGACTTGCACAATAAAACGATAATGGTATTTAACCTGCATGGTGAACACAGTAAGAAAAAGAAAAAAAAACGCAAATTTTGGTCCAAAGCTTGTAATAAAAAGGATCAAAAGGTAGCATGAATCGCAAAAATGGTTAAAAAAAAAGTACAGCTTATCCTGCAAAAAATAAGCCCTCACACAATGGCTTTGGACGAAAAAAAAAAGTTATGGCTGTCAGAACATGACAACACAAAAAAGGGGAAAAGAGGATTTTGTTGAGAAAACAAAAAACGACATAAAAAAACCTATACAAATTGGGCATCGCCATATCGTACCAACCCACAGAATAAACATAACATAATTTTTACCATACAGTGAATGCCATAAAAAAGTATAAAAAAAAACACCAGAAATGTTCTAAGTAAGTGTGAGGTCACTGTCCTCCCGCCCACACATCACCCATCCATTGTAACACACCTGTGATCCCTTTAGTGCAATAGACCAGTGTTTTCTAACCAGCGTGCCTCCAGCTGTTGCAAATTCTTGCAAAATGATCTCCCACCCAGCACAGACAGGCTCCCTTTGAACACCTGAATAGTCATGTAATGTCTCGGGCTGCACTTCAATCTGGGAAAACACTCATTTTGTATGCTGTTAACTGGGTTGCACTGGGGTGGTCCTGATATAAGAAAGATAATGTGTTTAGCCGTAAAGTGCACTGCATAGAAGCGGAAGCCCCCGAAAAGTTTTATGGTAAAACTATTGATGTCATTACAAAGTACAATTCAAATAAAAATGAAAGTGCAAAAACAATCGGAGCATCACTAAAAGGGTACTCCAGCGCTGGTGCTGGGGACCCCTGTGATCTTGCATGCAGCACCCCGTTACCATCAGTTCCCAGAGCCTGTTCGCAGCTGTCACGCCCCCTCCCATAGGCTTGCATTGAGGGGGCGGAGCGTGATGTAACACGGGGGTGGGGCTATGACTTCACAATGCTCCGGCCCTGTTATCGCCAGTCATCAGACCCAGAGCGAACACGCTCCGGGGACTGATGGTAACTGGGTGCTGCGTGCAAGATCACAGGGGTCCCCAGCGGCGGGACCCCCGCGATCAGGCATCTTATCCCCTATACTTTGGATAGGGGATAAGGTGTCTTAGTGCCGGAGTACCCATTTAAGGGTTAATGGGACTCAATAGCCTGGTTTGCTACACTAGTCCAGTTAGCGCATATCAGCGTAAATCGGCCCGAATGGAATCACTCCCCTAATTGCAGAGCCGGTGATGTAAAGTTTTCTATGATCTGTAAAAAACTAAGAGCGCATGCGCAGCACTCCGCTTACAGCGTAGGGCTAACGTAGGCAGCATTAGGAGCGTAGTGCTAGCATAACAAGCAGAAGTCCGTAGAAAACTGCGAGCGCATACGCAGTTTACTACGGACTCCAGGTGCGTAGGTAGCGTAGTGTAGCAGGCAGGAAGAGAGGGAGACCAGCGTAGGTTTAGCATAGTTTAACGTCAGTGTAGCGTAGCTAGCTTAGAATGTAGCGTAGTTAGCGTAGCTTTGGTTTTAAAGTGAAAGGACGTTGGTTAGGTTTTAACGTAAAGAGACTAAAACTAGCAGCATGCCCAGGCAGCCTAAGATTGTTCAGGCATGCTGGAAGTTGTCGTTTTGCAGATTTTACAGTGAAGGGACTACAACTCTCAGCATGCCCAGACAGCTAAAGGCTGTCCAGGCTGGGCGGGTGTTGTAGTTTTACACATGTATAGAGTAGTTAGCGTAGCATAGTATTAGCGCAGTTTTACACAGATGTAAGTAGTTAGCGTAGCATAGTTTTACACAGGTGTAGAGTAGTTAGCGTAGCATAGTATTAGCGCAGTTTTACACAGGTATAGAGTAGTTAGCGTAGCATAGTGTTACACAGGTGTAGTGTTGTTAGCGTAGCATAGTTTTACACATGTATAGAGTAGTTAGCGTAGCATAGTATTAGCGCAGTTTTACACAGGTGTAGTGTCGTTAGCATAGCATAGTTTTACACATGTATAGAGTAGTTAGCGTAGCATAGTATTAGCATAGTTTTACACAGGTGTAGTGTCGTTAGCGTAGCATAGTTTTACACAGGTGTAGTGTCGTTAGCGTAGCATAGTGTTGCACAGGTGTAGTGTCGTTAGCATAGCATAGTTTTACACAGGTATAGAGTAGTTAGCGTAGCATAGTATTAGCGCAGTTTTACACAGGTATAGAGTAGTTAGCGTAGCATAGTATTAGCGCAGTTTTACACAGGTGTAGAGTAGTTAGCGTAGCATAGTATTAGCGCAGTTTTACACAGGTATAGAGTAGTTAGCGTAGCATAGTATTAGCGCAGTTTTACACAGGTATAGAGTAGTTAGCGTAGCATAGTATTAGCGCAGTTTTACACAGGTGTAGTGTCGTTAGCGTAGCATAGTTTTACACAGGTATAGAGTAGTTAGCGTAGCTTAGCGCAGTTTTACGCCAGTGTAGTAAAAATGTACAAGCCCATTTTTTTGTGTTTTTCTTCTCTTCTCGTTTCAGATACGTGAATGCGGAGGACTACATCGGATTCGGTGGACTACGACGGAGACCTGCATTTTTTATTTTTGTTTTAATAAAATGGTTAACAAGGGCTGTGGGGGGAGTGTTTTTCCTAATAAAAATGTTTTATCGTATGTGTGTGTTTAAAAAAAAAATAACTTTTCAGGCTTAGTAGTAGAAGTAGTGGAAGCCGGGGTAATAACCCCCAATTACTACCCCGACACCCACCACCACAGGGGTACCGGGAAGAGCCAATACCAACAGGCTCAGATCGCCAAATATGGCGCTACTGGGCCTAGGCGGTAACAGACTGGCGTTATTTAGGCTGGGGAGGGCCAGTAACAATGGTCCTCTCCCACCCTGGTAAAGTCAGGCTGTTGCTGTTTGGTTGGTATCTGGCTAAGAATGAAAAGAAGGGGAACCACACACATTTTTCTTTCCATAAATATATAAATAAATAAAATCCGTGTGTAGTTCTCCGTCTTTTCATTCTCAGCCAGATACCAACCAAACAGCAACAGCCTGACGTTGCCAGGGGGGGGGGGCGAGGACCATTGTTACTGGCCCTCCCAGCCTAAATAACATCAGCCTGTTACCGCCTAGGCCCAGGAGCGCCATATTTGGTGATCTGGGCCTGTTAGTATTGGCTCTTCCCGGTACACCTGTGGTAGTGGGTACCGGAGTAATAGTTGGAGGTTAGCGATAATTGTTTTTAAGGCTAACGCTAAGCCCCAGCTTAGTAATGGACTCCATCAATAAGACAGCTTCCACTACTAAGCCTGAAAAGTAATTTAAAAAAACACACACACACAAGTTAAAAAAATTATGAGCAAAAACACTCCCTCCACAGCCCTCGTTAATCATTTTATAAAAAATAAATAAAAATGTAGGTCATCGTCATAGTCTACCAAATCCGACGTAGTCCTCTGCATTCACGTATCTGAAACGAGAAGAGAAAAAAAAAATATGGGTTAGTACATTTTTCCTACACTGGTGTAAAACTGCGCTAACACTAAGCTATGCTAACTACTCTATACTGGTGTAAAACTGCGCTAACCCTATGCTATGCTAACTACACTACACTGGTGTAAAAATCTGTGCTAACCCTAAGCTACGCTAACTACGCTACAACTGTGTAAAACTACGCTACGCTATCTACACTACACTGGTGTAAAACTGCACTAACACTATGCTACGCTATATACACTACACTGGTGTAAAACTGCGCTAACATTATGCTACACTATCTACACTACACTGGTGTAAAACTGCACTAACACTATGCTACGCTATATACACTACACTGGTGTAAAACTGCACTAACACTATGCTACGCTATATACACTACACTGGTGTAAAACTGCACTAACACTATGCTACGCTATCTACATTACACTGGTGTAAAACTGCACTAACACTATGCTACGCTATATACACTACACTGGTGTAAAACTGCACTAACACTATGCTACGCTATATACACTACACTGGTGTAAAACTGCGGTAACATTATGCTACACTAACTACCTTACACCTGTGTAAAACTACGCTAACTCTACGCTACGCTATCTACACTACACTGGTGTAAAACTACGCTAACTCTACGCTACGCTATATACACTACACTGGTGTAAAACTGCGCTAACACTACGCTATCTACACTACACTGGTGTAAAACTGTGCTAACACTATGCTACGCTAACCACACTACACCTGTGTAAAACTTCACTAACACTACGCTAAGCCATCTACGCTACAACTGTGTAAAACTACGCTAACACTACGCTAACTAAGCTATGCATGTGTAAAACTATGCTGCGCTACACTGGTGTAAAACTGCGCTAACACTACTCTACGCTAACTACTCTATACAACTCCCATCCTGCCTGGACAGCCTTTAGCTGTCTGGGCATGCTGAGAGTTGTAATCCCTTCTCTGTAAAACCTGCAAAACTACAACTTTCAGTATACCCGGACATCCTTAGGCTGCCTGGGCATGCTGGGAGTTGTAGTCTCTTTACTTTAAAACCTAACCTATGCTACACTGACCTACGCTAAACCTACGCTGGTCTGCCTCTCTCCCTGCCTGCTACACTACGCTACCTACGCACCTGCAGTCTGTAGTAAACTGCGCATGCGCTCGCAGTTTTCCATTGATTTCTGCTTGCTACGCTAGCACTACACTCCTAACGCTAGCCCTGCGCGGTAAGTGGATAACTGCACATGCACAGGGCTAAGCTACCACTACGCTTCTAACGATGCCTACGTTAGCCCTACGCTGTAAGCTGAGTGCTGCGCATGCGCTCTTAGTTTTCTACAGATCATAGAAAACTTTACATCACCGGCTCTGCCTATAGGCTAAATAGGCAGCCGCCTAGAGCGCCCTCTTAATGAGGGGGCACCGCTCTGCTTGCCACAAGAAAGTTAAATACATGAGGAGGGGGGCTTGTTACACTGTGTCATCCCAGTAGTAAGGTGGGGTGTGTCAAAGGGCGAGCCAATGGGCGGAGACAAGGGGTTGGCAAAATTATCTTTATCCTAGGGTGACAAAAATCCTTGCACCAGCCCTGCCTATTGGTAACTAAACCACTTGATAATTCCCTGATCTGCCACCACAGAGAAAAAGAAAATAATAATGTGTGCATTCTATAAAGTGACCATTAGGTGGCAGCAGAGCTCTGTGTAAGAAGGTTGTATGACCGTTTAGACATAGGTCTCCAACCAGGGTGCCTCCAGCTGTTGCAAAACTACAATTCTCAGCATGCTGGATCAGCCAATGTGTCAAACAAGTAACATTTTATTACTTTACTTTTCTATGATATGTTATAATTTGAAATTAATTTTATTTATTTTCTTTTTCTGTTTATTATTATATCTTTTCCACATTAATGAGGCTCAGGATGGCTTCCTCCATGTTCAGGTCAGTGATCTGTATGCAGAGAGGATCATGGGAAACCCCTGACATCAGCAATGACATCACAGATCTCCCCGGCAGCTCACTACATCAGTGTTTCCCAACCAGGGTGCCTCCAGCTGTTGCAAAACTACAACTCCCCAGTGTTTCCCAACCAGGGTTCCTCCAGCTGTTGCAAAACTACAACTCCCCAGTGTTTCCCAACCAGGGTTCCTCCAGCTGTTGCAAAACTACAACTCCCCAGTGTTTCCCAAACAGGGTGCTTCCAGCTGTTGCAAAACTACAACTCCCCAGTGTTTCCCAACCAGGGTGCCTCCAGCTGTTGCAAAACTACAACTCCCCAGTGTTTCCCAACCAGGGTTCCTCCAGCTGTTGCAAAACTACAACTCCCCAGTGTTTCCCAAACAGGGTGCTTCCAGCTGTTGCAAAACTACAACTCCCCAGTGTTTCCCAACCAGGGTGCCTCCAGCTGTTGCAAAACTACAACTCCCCAGAGTTTCCCAACCAGGGTGCCTCCAGCTGTTGCAAAACTACAACTCCCCAGTGTTTCCCAACCAGGGTGCTTCCAGCTGTTGCAAAACTACAACTCCCAGCAAAACTACAACTCCCAGCATGCCCGGACAGCCTTTGGCTGTCCGGGCATGCTGGGAGTTGTAGTTTTGAAACAGCTGGAGGCAATATGGTTGGGAAACACTGGGGAGTTGTAGTTTTGCAACAGCTGGAGGCAATATGGTTGGGAAACATTGGAGAGTTGTAGTTTTGCAACAGCTGGAGGCACCATGGTTGGGAAACATTGGAGAGTTGTAGTTTTGCAACAGTTGAAGGCCCCCTGGTTGGGAAACACTGGGGAGTCATAGTTTCCCAACCAGGGTACCTCCAGCTGTTGCAAAACTACAACTCCCCAGTGTTTCCAAACCAGGGTGCTTCCAGCTGTTGCAAAACTACAACTCCCAGCAAAACTACAACTCCCAGCATGCCTGGACAGCCAAAGGCTGTCCGGGCATGCTGGGAGTTGTAGTTTTAAAACATCTGGAGGGGCCTTGGTTGGGAAACACTGGGGAGTTGTAGTTTAGCAACAGCTGGAGGCACCCTGGTTGGGAAACACTCGAGAGTTGTAGTTTTGTAACAGCTGGAGGCACCATGGTTGGGAAACATTGGAGAGTTGTAGTTTTGCAACAGCTGAAGGCCCCCTGGTTGGGAAACACTGGGGAGTCATAGTTTCCCAACCAGGGTGCCTCCAGCTGTTGCAAAAAATTCAACTCACCAGTGTTTCCAAACGAGGGAGCTTCCAGCTGTTGCAAAACTACAACTCACAGGAAAACTACAACTCCCAGCATGCCTGGACAGCCAAAGGCTGTCCGGGCATGCTGGGAGTTGTAGTTTTGAAACATCTGGAGGCGCCCTGGTTGGGAGACACTGGGGAGTTGCAGTTTTGCAACAGCTGGAGGCACCCTGCTTGGGAAACACTGGGGAGTTGTAGTTTTGAAACAGCTGGAGGCACCTTGGTTGGGAAACACTGGGGAGTTGTAGTTTTACAACAGCTGGAGGCACCCTGGTTGGGAAACACTAGCCTACATAAAGGGGCGGGGCTTCTTCCCTTGGGAATACAATGCGCAGTGTTAGGGGCTCTTACAGACGAGGGTTGGGTTTACACACTACATGACAAATATGGCTGTCAGATAAGTGCACTGCGGGTTATGTACTCCCATGTGTTCACGATGGTTTTACGTAAGGTTTTGCGGCTGAATTTAGGCGCACGTCATGTGCCCCTATATTTGCCCCCCAAATAAGCTTCAAACCAAAACCATCACTCCATTGTTTGAGATACAGTCTGGGGAAGGGGCGTGTCTCAGACAAAAGAGGCGTAACCCGACAAAAGGGGCGTGTACCTAACACCACAGAAGAAAAACATGCGGAAAAAACCTACACAGAAAACTACAGAAAACTACAGAAAACTACAGAAAACTACACTCCACTCTTAGTAAAGCAACCGCAATGTGTAAAGTGTGCCTCCAGCTGTTGCAAAACTACAACTCCCAGCATGCCTGGACAAGCAAAGGCTGGGAGATGTAGTTTTGCAACAGCTGGAGGCACCCTGGTTGGAAAACACTGATCTAAGACTATCACATGTAATTCTGCCTAGTGTATCTAAGCCTATCACGTGTGATGCTTTCCATGTATCTAAGCCTTTCACATGTGATGCTGCCTGGTGTATCTAAGCCTATCACATGTAATTCTGCCTAGTGTATCTAAACCTATCACATGTAATGCTGTCTGATGTATCTAAGCCTATCACATGTAATGCTGTCTGATGTATCTAAGCCTCTCATATGTTATGTTGTCTGTTGTATCTAATCCTATCACATGTGATGTTGCCCGGTGTATCTAAGCCTATCACATGTGATGCTGCCCGGTGTATCTAAGCCTCTCACATGTAATGCTGTCTGATGAATCTAAGCCTATCACATGTAATGCTGTCTGATGTATCTAAGGCTATCACATGTTATGTTGTCTGTTGTATCTAATCCTATCATGTCTATGCTGTTCAGTGTATCTAAGCCTAACAGGTGTGATGCTGCCTGGTATAAAATGTAATACTGTCTGGCATATCTAAGGCTAATGCATGTGATGCTGTCTTGTGTATCTAAGCCTATCACATGTGATGCTGCCTGGTGTATCTAAGCCTCTCACATGTAATGCTGTCTGATGAATCTAAGCCTATCACATGTAATGCTGTCTGATGTATCTAAGGCTATCACATGTTATGTTGTCTGTTGTATCTAATCCTATCATGTCTATGCTGTTCAGTGTATCTAAGCCTAACAGGTGTGATGCTGCCTGGTATAAAATGTAATACTGTCTGGCATATCTAAGGCTAATGCATGTGATGCTGTCTTGTGTATCTAAGCCTATCACATGTGATGCTGTCTTGTGTACCTAAGCCTATCACATGTGATGCTGTCTTGTGTATCTAAGCCTATCACATGTGATGCTGCCCGGTGTATCTAAGCCTATCACATGTGATGTTGCCCGGTGTATCTAAGCCCCTCATGCCTGATCTCAGAGTCTCCCCTCTGTGATGCTGTCTTGTGTATCTAAGCCTATCACATGTGATGTTGCCCGGTGTATCTAAGACTATCACATGTGATGTTGCCCGGTGTATCTAAGCCTATCACATGTGATGTTGCCCGGTGTATCTAAGCCTATCACAGGTGATGCTGCCCGTTGTATCTAAGCCTATCACATGTGATGCTGCCGGGGTATCTAAGCCTATCACAGGTGATGCTGCCCGTTGTATCTAAGCCTATCACATGTGATGCTGCCGGGGTATCTAAGCCTATCACAGGTGATGCTGCCCGTTGTATCTAAGCCTATCACATGTGATGCTGCCGGTGTATCTAAGCCTATCACAGGTGAGGCTGCCCGTTGTATCTAAGCCTATCACATGTGATGCTGCCGGTGTATCTAAGCCTATCACATGTGATGCTGTCTTGTGTATCTAAGCCTATCACATATGATGCTGTCTTGTGTATCTAAGCCTATCACATGTGATGATGCCAGTGTATCTAAGCCTATCACATGTGATGCTGCCAGTGTATCTAAGCCTATCACATGTGATGTTGCCCGGTGTATCTAAGCCTATCACATGTGATGTTGCCCGGTGTATCTAAGCCTATCACATGTGATGTTGCCCGGTGTATCTAAGCCTATCACATGTGATGTTGCCCGGTGTATCTAAGCCTATCACATGTGATGCTGCCAGTGTATCTAAGCCTATCACATATGATGCTGTCTTGTGTATCTAAGCCTATCACATGTGATGCTGCCAGTGTATCTAAGCCTATCACATGTGATGTTGCCCGGTGTATCTAAGCCTATCACATGTGATGTTGCCCGGTGTATCTAAGCCTATCACATGCGATGCTGCCTGGTGTATCTAAGCCCCTCATGCCTGATCTCAGAGTCTCCCCTCTGTGGGTTTGGTGCCCCGTCCCCCATGTACCGCGCTCGGATACTTCCTTACATCTGGTGATTCTTGGGTGAGGTTTATAGAACGTTGAACACAATTACACAAAAACAGGATGTTACTAATCGCGCAGAAGCTGTAATACGGCCCAATATATCCTGCGGAGGAGGGAAGTCACACAGGAAAAATACCCAAATACAAAAAGAAAGATCACACAGGACAGGGTTAGATACGCAGTATCACACAGGACAGGGTTAGATACACGCAGTATCACACAGGACAGGGTTAGATACACGCAGTATCACACAGGACAGGGTTAGATACACGCAGTATCACACAGGACAGGGTTAGATACACGCAGTATCACACAGGACAGGGTTAGATACACAGTATCACACAGGACAGGGTTAGATACACAGTATCACACAGGACAGGGTTAGATACATGCAGTATCACACAGGACAGGGTTAGATACACGCAGTATCACACAGGACAGGGTTAGATACACGCAGTATCACACAGGATAGGGTTAGATACACGCAGTATCACACAGGACAGGGTTAGATACACGCAGTATCACACAGGACAGGGTTAGATACACGCAGTATCACACAGGACAGGGTTAGATACGCAGTATCACACAGGACAGGGTTAGATACACGCAGTATAACACAGGACAGGGTTAGATACACGCAGTATCACACAGGATAGGGTTAGATACACGCAGTATCACACAGGATAGGGTTAGATACACGCAGTATCACACAGGACAGGGTTAGATACACGCAGTATCACACAGGACAGGGTTAGATACACGCAGTATCACACAGGACAGGGTTAGATACGCAGTATCACACAGGACAGGGTTAGATACACGCAGTATAACACAGGACAGGGTTAGATACACGCAGTATCACACAGGATAGGGTTAGATACACGCAGTATCACACAGGATAGGGTTAGATACACGCAGTATCACACAGGACAGGGTTAGATACACGCAGTATCACACAGGACAGGGTTAGATACACGCAGTATCACACAGGACAGGGTTAGATACACGCAGTATCACACAGGATAGGGTTAGATACACGCAGTATCACACAGGACAGGGTTAGATACACGCAGTATCACACAGGACAGGGTTAGATACACGCAGTATCACACAGGATAGGGTTAGATACACGCAGTATCACACAGGATAGGGTTAGATACACGCAGTATCACACAGGACAGGGTTAGATACACGCAGTATCACACAGGACAGGGTTAGATACACGCAGTATCACACAGGACAGGGTTAGATACACGCAGTATCACACAGGATAGGGTTAGATACACGCAGTATCACACAGGACAGGGTTAGATACACGCAGTATCACACAGGACAGGGTTAGATACACGCAGTATCACACAGGACAGGGTTAGATACACGCAGTATCACACAGGACAGGGTTAGATACACGCAGTATCACACAGGACAGGGTTAGATACACGCAGTATCACACAGGACAGGGTTAGATACACGCAGTATCACACAGGACAGGGTAAGATACACGCAGTATCACACAGGATAGGGTTAGATACACGCAGTATCACACAGGACAGGGTTAGATACACGCAGTATCACACAGGACAGGGTTAGATACACGCAGTATCACACAGGATAGGGTTAGATACACGCAGTATCACACAGGACAGGGTTAGATACACGCAGTATCACACAGGACAGGGTTAGATACACGCAGTATCACACAGGACAGGGTTAGATACACGCAGTATCACACAGGATAGGGTTAGATACACGCAGTATCACACAGGACAGGGTTAGATACACGCAGTATCACACAGGACAGGGTTAGATACACGCAGTATCACACAGGACAGGGTAAGATACACGCAGTATCACACAGGATAGGGTTAGATACACGCAGTATCACACAGGACAGGGTTAGATACACGCAGTATCACACAGGACAGGGTTAGATACACACAGTATCACACAGGATAGGGTTAGATACACGCAGTATCACACAGGACAGGGTTAGATACACACAGTATCACACAGGACAGGGTTAGATACACGCAGTATCACACAGGACAGGGTTAGATACACGCAGTATCACACAGGATAGGGTTAGATACACGCAGTATCACACAGGACAGGGTTAGATACACGCAGTATCACACAGGACAGGGTTAGATACACGCAGTATCACACAGGATAGGGTTAGATACACGCAGTATCACACAGGACAGGGTTAGATACACGCAGTATCACACAGGACAGGGTTAGATACATGCAGTATCACACAGGACAGGGTAAGATACACGCAGTATCACACAGGATAGGGTTAGATACACGCAGTATCACACAGGACAGGGTTAGATACACGCAGTATCACACAGGATAGGGTTAGATACACGCAGTATCACACAGGACAGGGTTAGATACATGCAATATCACACAGGACAGGGTAAGATACACGCAGTATCACACAGGATAGGGTTAGATACACGCAGTATCACACAGGACAGGGTTAGATACACGCAGTATCACACAGGACAGGGTTAGATACACGCAGTATCACACAGGACAGGGTTAGATACACGCAGTATCACACGGGACAGGGTTAGATACACAGTATCACACAGGACAGGGTTAGATACACGCAGGATCACACAGGATAGGGTTAGATACACGCAGGATCACACAGGATAGGGTTAGATACACGCAGTATCACACAGGATAGGGTTAGATACACGCAGTATCACGCCTCATATAGCTGAGCTCCATGCAGCTGCCCCCCCCAAAGGAATTCCTAATATGAGCCGATCCCTATGGCATTATACACTATACTATATACACACTATACTATATACACTATACTATATACTTTATACACACTATATACACTATATACACTATACTATATACACACTATATACACTATACTATATACACAATATACTATATACACAATACTATATACAATATACTTTATACACACTATATACACTATACTATATACACACTATATACACTATACTATATACACACTATATACACTATACTATATACAATATACTATATACACACTATATACAATATACTATATACACACTATATACACTATACTATATACACACAATACTATATACACTATACTATATACAATATACTTTATACACACTATATACACTATACTATATACACACTATATACACTATACTATATACACACTATATACACTATACTATATACTATATACACACTATATACACTATACCATATACACACTATATACACTATACTATATACACACTATATACACTATACTATATACACACTATATACACTATACTATATACAATATACTATATACACACTATATACACTATACTATATACACACTATATACAATATACTATATACATACTATATACACTATACTATATACACACGATATACACTATACTATATACACACTATATACACTATACTATATACAATATACTATATACACACTATATACACTATACTATATACACACTATATACACTATACTATATATATACACTATATACACTATACTATATATACTATAATACGGCTCCTATGTACAAGAATCTAACTACTATAATACTGCTCCTATATACAAGAATATAACTACTATAATACTGTTCCTATATACAAGAATATAACTACTATAATACTGCTCCTATATACAAGAATATAACTACTATAATACTGCCCCCTATATACAAGAATATAACTACTATAATACTGCTCCTATATACAAGAATATAACTACTATAATACTGCTCCTATATACAAGAATATAACTACTATAATACTGCTCCTATATACAAGAATATAACTACTATAATACTGCCTCCTATATACAAGAATATAACTACTATAATAATGCCTCCTATATACAAGAATATAACTACTATAATACTGCTCCTATATACAAGAATATAACTACTATAATACTGCTCCTATATACAAGAATATACCTACTATAATACTGCTCCTATATACAAGAATATAACTACTATAATACTGCTCCTATACACAAGAATATAACTACTATAATACTCCTCCTATATACAAGAATATAACTACTATAATACTGCCTCCTATATACAAGAATATATCTACTATAATACTGCCTCCTATATACAAGAATATAACTGCTATAATACTGCCTCCTATATACAAGAATATAACTACTATAATACTGCCTCCTATATACAAGAATATAACTACTATAATACTGCTTCTATATACAAGAATATAACTACTATAATACTGCTCCTATATACAAGAATATAACTACTATAATACTGCTCCTATATACAAGAATATAACTACTATAATACTGCTCCTATATACAAGAATATAACTACTATAATACTGCTCCTATATACAAGAATATAACTACTATAATACTGCTCCTATATACAAGAATATATCTACTATAATACTGCTCCTATATACAAGAGTATAACTACTATAATACTGCTCCTATATACAAGAATATAACTACTATAATACTGCCCCTATATACAAGAATATACCTACTATAATACTGCCCCTATATACAAGAATATAACTACTATAATACTGCTCCTATATACAAGAATATAACTACTATAACACTGCTCCTATGTACGAGAATATAACTACTATAATACTGCTCCTATATACAAGAATATAACTACTATAATACTGCTCCTATATACAAGAATATATCTACTATAATACTGCCTCCTATATACAAGAATATAACTACTATAATACTGCTCCTACATTCAAGAATATAACTACTATAATACTACCCCTATATACAAGAATATAACTACTATAATACTGCTCCTATATACAAGAATATAACTACTATAATACTGCTCCTGTAACAAGAATATAACTACTATAATACTACCCCTATATACAAGAATATAACTACTATAATACTGCTTCTATATACAAGAATATAACTACTATAATACTGCCTCCTATATACAAGAATATATCTACTATAATACTGCCTCCTATATACAAGAATATAACTGCTATAATACTGCCTCCTATATACAAGAATATAACTACTATAATACTGCCTCCTATATACAAGAATATAACTACTATAATACTGCTTCTATATACAAGAATATAACTACTATAATACTGCTCCTATATACAAGAATATAACTACTATAATACTGCTCCTATATACAAGAATATAACTACTATAATACTGCTCCTATGTACAAGAATATAACTACTATAATGCTGCTCCTATATACAAGACTATAGCTACTATAATACTGCTCCTATATACAAGAATATAACTACTATAATACTGCTCCTATATACAAGAATATAACTACTATAATACTGCTCCAATATACAAGAATATAACTACTATAATACTGCCCCCTATATACAAGAATATAACTACTATAATACTGTCTCCAATATACAAGAATATAACTACTATAATACTGTCTCCTATATACAAGAATGTAACTACTATAATACTGTCTCCTATATACAAGAATATAACTACTATAATACTGCTCCTATATACAAGAATATAACTACTATAATACTGTCTCCTATATACAAGAATATAACTACTATAATACTGTCTCCTATATACAAGAATGTAACTACTATAATACTGTCTCCTATATACAAGAATATAACTACTATAATACTGCTCCTATATACAAGAATATAACTACTATAATACTGCTCCTGTAACAAGAATATAACTACTATAATACTGCTCCTATATACAAGAATATAACTACTATAATACTGCTTCTATATACAAGAATATAACTACTATAATACTGCCTCCTATATACAAGAATATATCTACTATAATACTGCCTCCTATATACAAGAATATAACTGCTATAATACTGCCTCCTATATACAAGAATATAACTACTATAATACTGCCTCCTATATACAAGAATATAACTACTATAATACTGCTTCTATATACAAGAATATAACTACTATAATACTGCTCCTATATACAAGAATATAACTACTATAATACTGCTCCTATATACAAGAATATAACTACTATAATACTGCTCCTATGTACAAGAATATAACTACTATAATGCTGCTCCTATATACAAGACTATAGCTACTATAATACTGCTCCTATATACAAGAATATAACTACTATAATACTGCTCCTATATACAAGAATATAACTACTATAATACTGCTCCAATATACAAGAATATAACTACTATAATACTGCCCCCTATATACAAGAATATAACTACTATAATACTGTCTCCAATATACAAGAATATAACTACTATAATACTGTCTCCTATATACAAGAATGTAACTACTATAATACTGTCTCCTATATACAAGAATATAACTACTATAATACTGCTCCTATATACAAGAATATAACTACTATAATACTGTCTCCTATATACAAGAATATAACTACTATAATACTGCTCCTATATACAAGAATATAACTACTATAATACTTCTCCTATATACAAAAATATAACTACTATAATACTGCTCCTATATATAAGAATATAACTACTATAATACTGCTCCTATATACAAGAATATAACTACTATAATACTGCCCCTATATACAAGAATATAACTACTATAATTCTGCTCCTATATACAAGAATATAACTACTATAATACTGCTCCTATATACAAGAATATAACTACTATAATACTGCTTGTTACGCCGAGCGCTCCGGGTCCCCGCTCCTCCCCGGAGCGCTCGCTTCACTCTCTCCGCTGCAGCGCTCCGGTCACGTCCTCTGACCCGGGGCGCTGCGATCCCGCTGCCAGCCGGGATGCGATTCGCGATGCGGGTAGCGCCCGCTCGCGATGCGCACCCCGGCTCCCCTACCTGACTCGCTCCCCGTCTGTTCTGTCCCGGCGCGCGCGGCCCCGCTCCCTAGGGCGCGCGCGCGCCGGGTCTCTGCGATTTAAAGGGCCACTGCGCCGCTGATTGGCGCAGTGGTTCCAATTAGGGTAATCACCTGTGCACTTCCCTATATTACCTCACTTCCCTTGCACTCCCTTGCCGGATCTTGTTGCCTTAGTGCCAGTGAAAGCGTTTCCTTGTGTGTTCCTTGCCTGTGTTTCCAGACCTTCTGCCGTTGCCCCTGACTACGATCCTTGCTGCCTGCCCCGACCTTCTGCTACGTCCGACCTTGCTTCTGCCTACTCCCTTGTACCGCGCCTATCTTCAGCAGCCAGAGAGGTGAGCCGTTGCTAGTGGATACGACCTGGTCACTACCGCCGCAGCAAGACCATCCCGCTTTGCGGCGGGCTCTGGTGAAAACCAGTAGTGGCTTAGAACCGGTCCACTAGCACGGTCCACGCCAATCCCTCTCTGGCACAGAGGATCCACTACCTGCCAGCCGGCATCGTGACAGTAGATCCGGCCATGGATCCCGCTGAAGTTCCTCTGCCAGTTGTCGCTGACCTCACCACGGTGGTCGCCCAGCAGTCACAACAGATAGCGCAACAAGGCCAACAGCTGTCTCAACTGACCGTTATGCTACAACAGTTACTACCACAGCTTCAGCAATCATCTCCTCCGCCAGCTCCTGCACCTCCTCCGCAGCGAGTGGCCGCTCCTGGTCTACGCCTATCCTTGCCGGATAAATTTGATGGGGACTCTAAGTTTTGCCGTGGCTTTCTTTCCCAATGTTCCCTGCATCTGGAGATGATGTCGGACCTGTTTCCCACTGAAAGGTCTAAGGTGGCTTTCGTAGTCAGTCTTCTGTCCGGAAAAGCCCTGTCATGGGCCACACCGCTCTGGGACCGCAATGACCCCGTCACTGCCTCTGTACACTCCTTCTTCTCGGAAATCCGAAGTGTCTTTGAGGAACCTGCCCGAGCCTCTTCTGCTGAGACTGCCCTGTTGAACCTGGTCCAGGGTAATTCTTCCGTTGGCGAGTATGCCGTACAATTCCGTACACTTGCTTCAGAATTGTCCTGGAATAATGAGGCCCTCTGCGCGACCTTCAAAAAAGGCCTATCCAGCAACATTAAAGATGTTCTGGCCGCACGAGAAATCCCTGCTAATCTACATGAACTCATTCACCTAGCCACTCGCATTGACATGCGTTTTTCTGAAAGGCGCCAGGAACTCCGCCAAGATATGGACTCTGTTCGCACGAGGTGTTTCGTCTCCTCGGCTCCTCTCTCCTCTGGTCCCCTGCAATCTGTTCCTGTGCCTCCCGCCGTGGAGGCTATGCAGGTCGACCGGTCTCGCCTGACACCTCAAGAGAGGACACGACGCCGTATGGAGAACCTCTGCCTGTACTGTGCTAGTACCGAACACTTCCTGAGGGATTGTCCTATCCGTCCTCCCCGCCTGGAAAGACGTACGCTGACTCCGCACAAAGGTGAGACAGTCCTTGATGTCTACTCTGCTTCTCCACGTCTTACTGTGCCTGTGCGGATGTCTGCCTCTGCCTTCTCCTTCTCTACTGTGGCCTTCTTGGACTCTGGATCTGCAGGAAATTTTATTTTGGCCTCTCTCGTCAACAGGTTCAACATCCCGGTGACCAGTCTCGCCAGACCCCTCTACATCAATTGTGTAAATAATGAAAGATTGGACTGTACCATACGTTTCCGCACGGAGCCCCTTCTTATGAGCATCGGATCTCATCATGAGAGGATTGAACTTTTGGTCCTCCCCAATTGCACCTCGGAAATTCTCCTTGGACTTCCCTGGCTTCAACTTCATTCCCCTACCCTGGATTGGTCCACTGGGGAGATCAAGAGTTGGGGGTCCTCTTGTTCCAAGAACTGTCTAAAACCGGTTCCCAGTAACCCTTGCCGTAACTCTGTGGTTCCTCCAGTAACCGGTCTCCCTAAGGCCTATATGGACTTCGCGGATGTTTTCTGCAAAAAACAAGCTGAGACACTACCTCCTCACAGGCCTTATGATTGCCCTATCGACCTCCTCCCGGGCACTACTCCACCCCGGGGCAGAATTTATCCTCTCTCTGCCCCAGAGACTCTTGCCATGTCCGAATACGTCCAGGAGAATCTAAAGAAGGGCTTTATCCGTAAATCCTCCTCTCCTGCCGGAGCCGGATTTTTCTTTGTGTCCAAAAAAGATGGCTCCCTACGTCCTTGCATTGACTACCGCGGTCTTAATAAAATCACGGTTAAGAACCGCTACCCCTTACCCCTCATCTCTGAACTCTTTGATCGCCTCCAAGGTGCCCACATCTTCACTAAATTGGACTTAAGAGGCGCCTATAACCTCATCCGCATCAGAGAGGGGGACGAGTGGAAAACGGCATTTAACACCAGAGATGGACACTTTGAGTATCTGGTCATGCCCTTTGGACTGTGCAACGCCCCTGCCGTCTTCCAAGACTTTGTCAATGAAATTTTTCGTGATCTGTTATACTCCTGTGTTGTTGTATATCTGGACGATATCCTAATTTTTTCTGCCAATCTAGAAGAACACCGCCAGCATGTCCGTATGGTTCTTCAGAGACTTCGTGACAACCAACTCTATGCCAAAATTGAGAAATGTCTGTTTGAATGCCAATCTCTTCCTTTTCTAGGATATTTGGTCTCTGGCCAGGGACTACAGATGGATCCAGACAAACTCTCTGCCGTCTTAGATTGGCCACGCCCCTCCGGACTCCGTGCTATCCAACGCTTTTTGGGGTTCGCCAATTATTACAGGCAATTTATTCCACATTTTTCTACCATTGTGGCTCCTATCGTGGCTTTAACCAAAAAAAGTGCTGATCCCAAGTCCTGGCCTCCTCAAGCAGAAGACGCCTTTAAACGACTCAAGTCTGCCTTTTCTTCGGCTCCCGTCCTCTCCAGACCTGACCCTTCCAAACCCTTCCTATTGGAGGTTGATGCCTCCTCAGTGGGAGCTGGAGCTGTTCTTCTACAAAAAAATTCTTCCGGGCATGCTGTCACTTGTGGTTTTTTCTCTAGGACCTTCTCTCCAGCGGAGAGGAACTACTCCATCGGGGATCGAGAGCTTCTAGCCATTAAATTAGCACTTGAGGAATGGAGGCATCTGCTGGAGGGATCAAGTTCTCCTGTTATTATCTACACCGACCACAAGAACCTCTCCTACCTCCAGTCTGCCCAACGGCTGAATCCTCGCCAGGCCCGGTGGTCTCTGTTCTTTGCCCGATTTAATTTTGAGATTCACTTTCGTCCTGCCGATAAGAACATTAGGGCCGATGCTCTCTCTCGTTCCTCGGATGCCTCAGAAGTTGATCTCCCTCCGCAACACATCATTCCACCTGACTGCCTGATCTCCACTTCTCCTGCCTCCATCAGGCAGACTCCTCCAGGGAAGACCTTTGTTTCTCCACGCCAACGCCTCGGAATCCTCAAATGGGGTCACTCCTCCCATCTCGCAGGTCATGCGGGCATCAAGAAATCTGTGCAACTCATCTCCCGCTTCTATTGGTGGCCGACTCTGGAGACGGATGTTGGGGACTTTGTGCGAGCCTGCACTATCTGTGCCCTGGATAAGACTCCTCGCCAGAAGCCCGCTGGTTTTCTTCATCCTCTGCCTGTCCCCGAACAGCCTTGGTCTCTGATTGGTATGGATTTTATTACTGATTTACCCCCTTCCCGTGGCAACACTGTTATTTGGGTGGTCGTTGATCGATTCTCCAAAATGGCACATTTCATCCCTCTTCCTGGTCTTCCTTCTGCGCCTCAGTTGGCTAAACAATTTTTTGTACACATTTTTCGTCTTCACGGGTTGCCTACGCAGATTGTCTCGGATAGAGGTGTCCAATTCGTGTCTAAATTCTGGAGGGCTCTCTGTAAACAACTCAAGATTAAATTAAATTTTTCCTCTGCATATCATCCCCAGTCCAATGGACAAGTAGAAAGAATTAACCAGATCTTGGGTGATTATTTGCGACATTTTGTTTCCTCCCGCCAGGATGACTGGGCAGATCTCCTTCCATGGGCCGAATTCTCGTATAACTTCAGGGTCTCTGAATCTTCCTCCAAATCCCCATTTTTCGTGGTGTACGGCCGTCACCCTCTTCCCCCCCTCCCTACCCCCTTGCCCTCTGGTCTGCCCGCTGTGGATGAAATTTCTCGTGACCTTTCCATTATATGGAGAGAGACCCAAAATTCTCTCTTACAGGCTTCTTCACGCATGAAGAGGTTCGCGGATAAGAAAAGAAGAGCTCCCCCCGTTTTTTCCCCTGGAGACAAGGTATGGCTCTCCGCTAAATATGTCCGCTTCCGTGTCCCTAGCTACAAGTTGGGACCACGCTATCTTGGTCCTTTCAAAATTTTGTGTCAAATTAATCCTGTCTCTTATAAACTTCTTCTTCCTCCTTCTCTTCGTATCCCTAATGCCTTTCACGTCTCTCTTCTCAAACCACTCATCCTCAACCGTTTTTCTCCCAAATCTGTTCCTCCCACTCCTGTTTCCGGCTCCTCGGACGTCTTCTCGGTCAAGGAAATTTTGGCTGCCAAAAAGGTCAGAGGGAAAAAATTTTTTTTAGTAGACTGGGAGGGTTGTGGTCCTGAAGAGAGATCCTGGGAACCTGAGGACAACATCCTTGACAAAAGTCTGCTCCTCAGGTTCTCAGGCTCCAAGAAGAGGGGGAGACCCAAGGGGGGGGTACTGTTACGCCGAGCGCTCCGGGTCCCCGCTCCTCCCCGGAGCGCTCGCTTCACTCTCTCCGCTGCAGCGCTCCGGTCACGTCCTCTGACCCGGGGCGCTGCGATCCCGCTGCCAGCCGGGATGCGATTCGCGATGCGGGTAGCGCCCGCTCGCGATGCGCACCCCGGCTCCCCTACCTGACTCGCTCCCCGTCTGTTCTGTCCCGGCGCGCGCGGCCCCGCTCCCTAGGGCGCGCGCGCGCCGGGTCTCTGCGATTTAAAGGGCCACTGCGCCGCTGATTGGCGCAGTGGTTCCAATTAGGGTAATCACCTGTGCACTTCCCTATATTACCTCACTTCCCTTGCACTCCCTTGCCGGATCTTGTTGCCTTAGTGCCAGTGAAAGCGTTCCTTGTGTGTTCCTTGCCTGTGTTTCCAGACCTTCTGCCGTTGCCCCTGACTACGATCCTTGCTGCCTGCCCCGACCTTCTGCTACGTCCGACCTTGCTTCTGCCTACTCCCTTGTACCGCGCCTATCTTCAGCAGCCAGAGAGGTGAGCCGTTGCTAGTGGATACGACCTGGTCACTACCGCCGCAGCAAGACCATCCCGCTTTGCGGCGGGCTCTGGTGAAAACCAGTAGTGGCTTAGAACCGGTCCACTAGCACGGTCCACGCCAATCCCTCTCTGGCACAGAGGATCCACTACCTGCCAGCCGGCATCGTGACACTGCTCCTATATTCAAGAATATAACTACTATAATACTGCTCCTATATACAAGAATATAACTACTATAATACTGCTCCTATATACAAGAATATAACTACTATAATACTGCTTCCTATATACAAGAATATAAATACTATAATACTGCCTCCTATATACAAGATTATAACTACTATAATACTGCTCCTATATACAAGAATATAACTACTATAATACTGCTCCTATATACAAGAATATAACTACTATAATACTGCTCCTATATACAAGAATATAAATACTATAATACTGCCTCCTATATACAAGATTATAACTACTATAATACTGCTCCTATATACAAGAATATGACTACTATAATACTGCTCCTATATACAAGAATATAACTACTATAATACTGCTCCTATATACAAGAATATAACTACTATAATACTGCTCCTATATACAAGAATATAACTACTATAATACTGCTCCTATATACAAGAATATAACTACTATAATACTGCTCCTATATACAAGAATATAACTACTATAATACTGCTCCTATATACAAGAATATATCTACTATAATACTGCTCCTATATACAAGAGTATAACTACTATAATACTGCTCCTATATACAAGAATATAACTACTATAATACTGCCCCTATATACAAGAATATACCTACTATAATACTGCCCCTATATACAAGAATATAACTACTATAATACTGCTCCTATATACAAGAATATAACTACTATAACACTGCTCCTATGTACGAGAATATAACTACTATAATACTGCTCCTATATACAAGAATATAACTACTATAATACTGCTCCTATATACAAGAATATATCTACTATAATACTGCCTCCTATATACAAGAATATAACTACTATAATACTGCTCCTACATTCAAGAATATAACTACTATAATACTACCCCTATATACAAGAATATAACTACTATAATACTGCTCCTATATACAAGAATATAACTACTATAATACTGCTCCTATATACAAGAATATATCTACTATAATACTGCCTCCTATATACAAGAATATAACTACTATAATACTGCTCCTACATTCAAGAATATAACTACTATAATACTACCCCTATATACAAGAATATAACTACTATAATACTGCTCCTATATACAAGAATATAACTACTATAATACTGTTCCTATATACAAGAATATAACTACTATAATACTGCTCCTGTATACAAGAATATAACTACTATAATACTGCTCCTGTAACAAGAATATAACTACTATAATACTGCTCCTATATACAAGAATATAACTACTATAATACTGCTCCTATATACAAGAATATAACTACTATAATACTGCTCCTATATACAAGAATATAACTACTATAATACTGCTCCTATATACAAGAATATAACTACTATAATACTGCCTCCTATATACAAGAATATAACTACTATAATACTGCTCCTATATACAAGAATATAACTACTATAATACTGCTCCTATATACAAGAATATAACTACTATAATACTGCTCCTATACACAAGAATATAACTACTATAATACTGCCTCCTAGCTGAGAGGTTGTGTCTGTGTAGCTCTCCTGATGTCTGGAGAAAGCCCGGGGCGGGGCCACCCTGGGTGGGGAAGCTCCCCAAGCAAGGCCCAGGCTTCTCGGCCTATTCTGGGAATTAATCCCCAGACACCACAAACCATGGATGAAAATCCTAAAGTTTCTCTGGATGTGAGAAATGTTCAGAATGTTGTCAGTTCTGGTGCAGCAAGAAGCACAGATGAAAAGAAAGCTGTGGAACTAAAGAAGGAATCATCAAGTCAGGTAATGGCTGCAGGTACAATCCACCCCTCCTGCAGTCAGACAGAGGAGAACATCCCTGGAGAAGCAGACCATGCAGGAGAATCTGCAGCAGCCTGTCCTAATATGTTCTGACCGCACACGATACAGGAGCGGGAGCAGCGCAAAAGTTACAAGCACGCCAGATGAGCCCAGAGTGAATACACCAGGAAGGCTTCAGGGGGCCACAAGTGCGGTCACTGGGAAGAACCAGGGGCCCAGTCCCCAGTCTGGAGATTGTGACCCCGCAGCAGTGACCACAGCCGCACCGAGACAGATCCCACCTCAGAAGAAGAGTCCTGTGAATACCCCACCAGCGCGGCCCCCCAATACTCAGCGGGCGCCAGAACTGTGTTTGGCCGAGCAGATCCCCGCTCTGGTAAAGAGACTTGAGACTTTAAAAAAGACAAAGTTACAGCTGCAGAAACAAATAGAATGTATTTACAAGCTAAAGGCAGCAAACCCCAATAACCAGGCTGTACATGACAAGAAGCTGAGCTCCCTCGCTGTGCAGCTCGCTGACACTGTGCAGGACATGGAGGACGTATTGGAGCGGATGGGACCAGTCGCTGAAACCTTCAGAAATCAGCAGCGATTTGAGGGATATAAGGAAAGACCAAAGTCATCTACATCTCCTGCTGCACCTAAGTCTTCAGCCTCACCAGGGGACACCCAGCAGTCCTGTACAAGACAAGAGGACATCCAGCAGTCCTGTACAAGACAAGAGGACATCCAGCAGTCCTGTGCAAGACCACTCCTCAGACCAGCCAGCTTCCCTTTTGAAAAAGGGGATTTGTACAGACAAGCAGAAGCAAGCGTCCAGCAACATCAGAGACCTGCAGAGACTCCTCCAGAGGTACCACAAGTCCCAGCAGTCAGCACGGTGAAGCAAGACTATGGACACATACCTGAAGGTAACTCTGTAACAGTAGTGCAGTCACCACAAGCCCCTGGGGGCAGTAGAGAGCAGCAGGACTGTGGACTCTTACCTGAAGGCAGCAGTGCAGCAGAGAGTTCACAGGACATGGCTCTGCAGGGCTTGCTGGGCTCTGTAGTGCAGGATCATTCTGCAAGTGACTGCACTGATATGACTGTATGTGATTTATCTGATAATGTGTCTGCAGAGGGGGGCGCTTCACAGTCTGTGTGGGATCTGGGGTCATCTCTGGGGTCAGGTCCACCATTAGTTCAGCCTCCAGAGGCTTGTGACCCCCAGAGTATAGAGGTTGATGGTGGGGAGGGGGCTGTACAGTCTGATGCACAACACTTCCCCCCTTTAGTCACACAAGTGTCAGACCCCCCTAGTACGGCTGGTCAGCAGCCACCACAGCGCCCCAAGTACAGCAGGAGGGTAGAAGTAGTGGCGCCTCCTCTGGTAATGCCTGGAGCCGCGGGTCACCATTCATGTCCAATGTGAATTATACAGGTCAGGCTTTCAAGAGGAGGAACGTGGTCAGGTTCAGACATAGAGGGGCCAAGGAGGAGCTGCCTGACAGGAGGTTTGTGGTCCGTGAACTTCTGTGCCACCAAATGGGCTTCCTGCCATCTAACATCCTGGCAGTGATAAACCTTCTGACAGGCAGGGCTATGACGTCAGCTTCAAACTCATGTCTGACCTGGATCGCTTCTGGGCCCATGTCACCCGGGTGAGAGATGCTGATGGCTGGAATAAGTTCAGCTTTGTCCCCATCTCCAGATCGGACACAGCGAATGTCACCATTATATTCTGGAACGAGTCTGTCCCCCCCCCCAGGATATTGTTGTGTGGTTAAAGAGACACTGTGACCTAATGTCAGACCTGACTAAGACCAGGGATGAGGACGGCATATGGACGGGAGGGTGGAAGGTCCTGGTAAAGTTACGGCAGATAAACAACATAACCCAACATCTGCCCAATTCATTCTTCATTGGCCGGGAGAAAGGGGTTTGCTTCTATGCAGGTCAGCCCAGAAAATGCTTCAAGTGTGGGAAGACCGGTCATATCGCGAGTGTGTGCACCCTAGTGAAGTGTAATTTATGTGGGGAGATCGGCCATGTCAGCGCCACCTGCCAGAACATCCGCTGCAACCTCTGTGGTAAGACCGGTCACTCTCCACAGGGACTGTCCTGACGCCTGGCATAATATCTGTAAGGACTTCCCTGATGAGGACCTGCTGGAGGGGGCAGAGGACTTGGAGGAGGAAACATTGGTGTCAGGGTCAACAGTGACACAGCCCGAGCCTCAGCATAACACTAGGGGTGACAATATGGGTGACACTGTAGGTGACACTAGGGGTGACAATATGGGTGACAATATTGGTGACACAGTGCCCGACCAGTCCCAGCCAGGAGCCACTGAGGGGAACAGGGAGGTCACTGAGCAGGTTGTGGCCATGTCTTCTTCTGCCCCAGCATCAATAAATCCGCAGAAGAGACGGAAAAAAGACAAAACCAGCCGCAAGCCTGAGGAGGGATGGACCACTGTCCAAAAGCCCTCCAAAAAGAAAGTAGACCCCGGGTCAGGTGTAATGACCATCACAAATAGGTACAGTGTGTTGTCAGAGTCAGACGCTGAGGAAGAGATGGAGAGGGAGTTAAAGAGAGTGGTAGATGAATTTAATGAGGACCAAGAGGGTGATCCCCCCACAAAAAGGAGACCCCCACGGGATAAACGTCTGTCCGAATCGGACATGGAAACAGGTGGTCAGCAGGAGGGCTCGGACTCAGATCTGTGATGATGGGGGTGACATCTCTGCTTCTTCTGCTTTCCTTTGTTATGATGGCCGACTTTACCCTTAAAGTGTTCTCCAGTAATGTGAACAGTGTCAGAGTGAGGAGGACCAGACACGTCGTATATGACCATCTAAAGTCTATTGATGCTGACATCTTCTTCTTACAGGAGACACGTTTAAATACTCAAGGACTGTTACGTGAAGCAGAGCGTGAATGGCGGTCTGGTCCATCCTTTTGGTCACTGGCTGTGGAACCAAGTGCCGGGGTCTCTATCCTGTTTACCACCAATGATGTAACTGTACATAGGCTGACAGAGGTATTGATGGGAAGGTGCCTAATGCTAGAAGTTACTATTCGGGGTAGAAGGCTCCGACTCATTAATATCTATGGTTCACAGACAGTGACTGAAAGGGTTAACCTTTATAATGAAGTGAAGCCATATCTCTTCACGTCTGTCCCCGTCATCTTGGCTGGAGATTTTAATGCCTCCAGAACAACTAGTGACAGATCCTCTAATAGACCTCTAACACGAGACTCCAAGGTCTTAAACCAAATCATTCTACAGGCCGGGTTGTCAGATGTGTTTGTGCAGGGTGGTCGGAAGGCAAAATATACATATTTTTGTGGTGGAAGAAGCAGTAGGATAGATTTGGCTCTGGTTAGTCCTACAGAGACCATTGGTGAGAAGGATGAGAAGATCGTCCCTTATTCTGACCATCTGGCCTTATATTTCTGTTTGGGTGTCACACGGTGTCCTGAGACAGGTAGAGGGTTGTGGAAACTGAATTCCAGTCTATTAGAGGATCCTTCTGTGCAGAGACAGGTTCACTCTCTTATACAGGGTCAACTAGAGAGGGTGGACTTCTATGATGATATGGCCGCCTGGTGGGAGGATGTCAAGGATGAGATCAGAACCCTCTTAAAGAGACTGTCAGTTATAAAGGGGAGGAGTAAGTATGGCCAGTATCTCAAGCTGCGCAAAGAATTGGAGTCACTGTATTCGGCGGGTGGGGACCAACAAAGGATAGACCGGCTGAAATCTGAGATAAGGCAGTATCAGTACAGCAGGCATACCTCCCTGGTTCTTGAACGGGATTATGGGTCCTTAGGGTCTCCTGATCCCTTTGAGAATTGCCGGGAGCGGGTGGCAAATAAATCTGTCACCGGTCTCACTGACTCCCAGGGTGTTTTGCAGGAATCTCGGGAGGGTATCCTGGGGGTGGTGAGATCGTACTATGCTGACTTGTTTCAGAGGAAGGTTTTGGATAGAGACAAGATGACCCAATTCTTGGAGACAACTCCGCTCCCTGATACTAATGATTTGGACTTTTCTCCTTTGACAGCAGAATTGACGGTGGCGGAGGTTAAAGAGGCCATTGATAAGTTACATCTGAAGAAGGCACCAGGTCCAGATGGGATAACAGCAGAATTCTATAAGACATTCAGAGACCTCTTGGCCCCAATTCTCGTGGATGTTTACACAAATTGTCTAGAAAGTCACCTGATGCCTCCATCCATGAGAGTGTCCTCGCTGATTCTGCTGTCTAAAGGTAAAGAGCCGAGTGACATCAAGAACTGGAGGCCGATTGCCCTCTTGAATGTCGACAGGAAGATTCTGGCAAAAATCCTGTTTTCTAGGTTAGTTTGTCTGTCCCCGGCACTGTTGGCAGGCTGTCAGTATGGCACAGTAAAAGGGCGGAACATCTCTGGGGCAGTGATCTCCATAAGGGAGATGTTTGAGAGATGTAAAGCCCTGAGGTGTGGGAGATATGTTGTGAGTCTTGACCAGGCTAAAGCCTTTGACAGAGTAGATCATGAGTATCTATGGGCCACTTTGTCAAAGTACGGTATTCCGGGACAATTCATCGATTGGCTGAAGACTTTGTATTGTGAGGCTGAGAGCTTTCCTCTGATCAATGGTTGGCAGGGTGACACCTTCAGGGTTGAGGCGGGGGTGAGACAAGGTTGTCCACTGAGTCCGCTGCTGTATGTGTTTGCCTTAGACCCGTTTCTGAGGTCACTGCAGGAGTGTGGTTTTCAGGGGGTGCCGGTCCCCCACTGCCTACCCCTGAGTGTTGTTGCCTACGCGGATGATGTGACTGTAGTGATATCTGAGCCTCGTGAGGTGGAGATGTTGTCTGCAGCCATCAGAAGTTACTCGGAGGCCTCAGGGTCTCTGGTCAACCTTGAGAAGAGTCAAGCTCTCTGGATATCTGATTCTGATCCAGACTTTGATCTGCCCCAATTTGTGAGAGCCTCCTCCTATATTAAAATCCTAGGGGTCAAATTCGGGAGGGACGATAACGCCAAATTAAATTGGGAAGAGAAGTTGGAAGCCGGAAATGCAAAGGTTCAGCGATGGAAGAACTGGAGGCTGACCTATAGAGAAAGGGTTAAAATGTTGAAGACTTACCTGGTCCCTGTCTTTTTGTATGTCTCTGTTGTTTTTCCTTTGCCAGAATCTTTCTCTGCTCGGCTCTTTAGCCTGTTCTTCCAAATGTTCTGGGGGAACAGGTTGAACCTGATAAAAAGAGGGGTCACCTACCTACAGAGGAGAGAGGGTGGGTTGGATATGCTGAATCCAAGGGTGTTCTTTGACTCCATGTTTCTAAAAGTTAATTTTGGTTGCATGGACTCAAACAGCTCTCTGTGGGCGAATAGTATCAGGGACTGGATATTGCCTTTTGCAGAGTCTTGGGTGCGAGGCGGCAGTCTCAAGAGGGGGAGATGGACGCGTGACTACCTCCCCCCGTACCTGGAATACGGGCTCAGATGTCTGAAGAGATGGAGCATTGAGAAGTCCTATATAGAGAGTAAGCCAAGGAAGGATCTATACGTAAGGGTTTGTAGGGCTTTCTTCTGCTCTCCACTTGCCTTGAGGGACTGTGTGACCAGCACTTTACAAGAAAGTCTTAAGTTCCTCAATGGGAAACGACTCCCCGCAAAATTCTTTGACATAGCTTGGCTGTCGCTCCATGGGAGGCTCTTTGTCAGGGGTAACCTGAAATATCTAAGTGTCTCAGATAGGAACTGTCCTCTGGGTTGTCAGCAGGAGGAGACGATGGAGCATTTCATATCTGACTGCAGGGGCGGGAGGAGGATATGGGAAGAAGTGTCCAGTAAGCTGAACATCCCATTACTGCAGAACCTGACGTATCCTGACATCATCTATGCTGTACCATCCAGTAACAGGACTGTAGACAGAGAGACAATGTACATAATTATAACAATCATTAAATATTACCATTGGCACATGAGAACTAGAGTGTCCATACACAATGAGCCATTCCATCACAACACAGCAGTAAGACAGATCATGTCTGAGCTCCAGTGGGTAAAGTCATTAGAGATACGGAGGAACCAAAATAATGGGAAATTATGGAGGAATGTCTCTTTGGTTTAACACAGATGATGTCATGTTATTTTATTAAATTTTTTGTGTTTTTCCTTTTCCAGCAAATGTGGACTTTCTAAGTTTAATATTACTCTGTACATACTCTAGTTGAGTAGTCATTGTGTGTACAATGCTTGTTATTTTTGTTTTGCATTGTAAGAATTTATGTTAATTGTAATTTTGTTTGTTTTCACAATAAAAATTGCCTCCTATATACAAGAATATAACTACTATAATACTGCTCCTATATACAAGAATATAACTACTATAATACTGCTCCTATATACAAGAATATAAGTACTATAATACTGCTCCTATATACAAGAATATAACTACTATAATACTGCTCCTATATACAAGAATATAACTACTATAATACTGCTCCTATATACAAGAATATAACTACTATAATACTGCCTCCTATACACAAGAATATAACTACTATAATACTGCTCCTATATACAAGAATATAAGTACTATAATACTGCTCCTATATACAAGAATATAACTACTATAATACTGCTCCTATATACAAGAATATAACTACTATAATACTGCTCCTATATACAAGAATATAACTACTATAATACTGCTTCCTATATACAAGAATATAAATACTATAATACTGCCTCCTATATACAAGATTATAACTACTATAATACTGCTCCTATATACAAGAATATAACTACTATAATACTGCTCCTATATACAAGAATATAACTACTATAATACTGCTCCTATGTACAAGAATATAACTACTATTATACTGCTCCTATGTACAAGAATATAACTACTATAATACTGCTCCTATATACAAGAATATAACTACTATAATACTGCTCCTATATACAAGAATATAACTACTATAATACTGCTCCTATATACAAGAATATAACTACTATAATACTGCTCCTATATACAAGAATATAACTACTATAATACTGCTCCTATATACAAGACTATAACTACAATAATACTGCTCCTATGTACAAGAATATAACTACTATAATACTGCTCCTATGTACAAGAATATAACTACTATAATACTGCTCCTATATACAAGAATATAACTACTATAATACTGCTCCTATATACAAGAATATAACTACTATAATACTGCTCCTATATACAAGAATATAACTACTATAATACTGCTCCTATATACAAGAATATAACTACTATAATACTGCTCCTATGTACAAGAATATAACTACTATAATACTGCTCCTATATACAAGAATATAACTACTATAATACTGCTCCTATATACAAGAATATAACTACTATAATACTGCTCCTATATACAAGAATATAACTACTATAATACTGCTCCTATATACAAGAATATAACTATAATACTCAGTCCCTGTTTCTCTCTTATTACAGATGCCTAATTATTACAGAAGAAATGGTGTCATCTGCAGTCACTTTGGTTTCACTTCCTGGGTGCACGGTATGGTGAGTGTACTAAACCGTCACATACCGGAAGACAGGCCAATAACATCACACTGCACACGACAGGATTCTCCTTTATAAAGCGCCATCTATTGGATTATTTATCAGTCATCACACATATAGCCCAGATAAGTACAATTATCATCCAATCATTATACATATTTATATCACCCATATGATCACACAGATCATCTACTCCTCCTAGATATATCTGATCTAACTCCGCCCATAGGTCACTGAATAGAGTAGTGTATACAGAGGAGCCCTTGTACAGTGATTCCCCTCTTCTGACTAGTACATACACCTTCTTCAAGCTGAAACTTGAAGCAGGATCTAGCCATCTGGAAGAGGGGGTTGGATTCCCTCAGCCTTTCCAGAAACTTCTACATAGAAGCTGACTAGGGAGCGTGTCATGTGACCAATGATTCACTCATCTTACACAGGATATGCAAATATCCCTTACACATCTTATCCTAAGATTCTTACAATGTATCAGTCCAGAGTCCAGTCTAAAATGGAGACAATTGTATCAAACCCTCAGTTGTGTCAGGTTGTACCAGATTTAGATCTTTGGGTATCAATGAGAATGTTTTCATTCATTATACCAGGGTTTCCTAACCAGTGTGACTCCAGCTGTTTCAAAACTACAACTCCCAGCATGTCCGGACTGCCTTTGAATGTACTTCTCATGTAGTTTTGCATTATGTGAACAAGGCCTGAGATCGTATCAGTTTCGGATTGAGGTACTATCATGTGTGATACTGTCTGCTCAACCTACGTATCTAAACCTATCATTTGTGATACCGTCTTCTGAATTCATGTATCCAAGCCTATCATGTGTGCTGCTGTCTGCTGAATTTATGTATCCAAACCTACCATGTGATACTGTCTGGAGAACCAATGTATCTAAGCCTATCATGTGTGATGCTGTCTGGTGTATCTAAGCCTATTATGTGGGATGCTGTCTGGTGTATCTAAGCCTATCATGTGGGATGCTGTCTGGTGTATCTAAGCCTATCATGTGTAATGCTGTATGGTGTACCTAAGCATATCACATGTGATGCTGTCTGATGTATCTAAGTCTATCACGTATGATGCTGCCAGACATAACTAATTCCGTGTTTCCCAACCAGTGTGCCTCCATCTGCAAAACTACAACTCCCAGCATGCCCGGACAGCCTTTGGCTGTATTTTTCATGTAATTTTGCATGTATCTAAACCTATTGTGTGATACTGTCTGCTGAATCAGTGTATCCAAACCTATAGTGTGATACTGCCTGCAGAACCCATGTATCTATGTCTATCATTTATTACCATGTATCTAAACCTATCATGTGCGATACTGTCTCCTGAACCCATGTATCTAAACCTATCATGTGTGACATCTGCTGAATGCATGTATCTAAGCCTATCATGTGTAATACTGTCTTCTGAATCCATGTATCCAAACCTACCGCGTGATACTTTCTGTTGAAACCCATTTATCTAAATCAACTATGTATCATGCTGTCTGCAGAACCCATGTATCTAAGCCTATGCTGTCTGGTGTACCTAAGCCTATAATGTGTGAAACTGTCCGCTGTGTCTAAGTCAATCCCATGTGATGCTGCTCGGTGTATCTAAGTCTATCACATGTGATGCCGTCCAGTGTATCTAAGTCAATCCCATGTGATGCTGCTCGGTGTATCTAAGTCTATCACATGTGATGCCGTCCAGTGTATCTAAGTCTATCACATGTGATGCCGTCCAGTGTATCTAAGTCTATCACATGTGATGCCGTCCGGTGTATCTTAGTCTATCACATGTGATGCTGTCCTGTGTATCTCAGTCAATCACATGTGATGCTGTCCGGTGTATCTAAGTCTATCACATGTGATGCTGTCCGGTGTATCTAAGTCTATCACGTTATGCCGTCCGGTGTATCTGAGTCAATCACATGTGATGCCATCCCGTGTATCTAAGTCTATCACATGTGATGCTGTATGGTGTATCTAAGCCTATCATGTATGATGCTGCCCGACATATCTTAGTCAGTGTTTCCCAACCAGGGGGCCTCAAGCTGTTGCAAAACTACAACTCCCAGCATGCCTGGACAGCCTTTGGCTGTCCGGGCATGCTTGGAGTTGTAGTTTTGCAACAGCTTGAGGCCCCCTGGTTGGGAAACATTTTGTTAAAGCAAGCAGAGGTCTTGTCAATGGAGATAAATGAATATATAATTGTAACAGTGAAGAACCCTGTAATGTGTATACTGTAATACATGTTATAGTCTTCTGCAGGGACCCTATATGATGCCTTCCCCTGGGCGGGGGCTTATAGAACATCACCAGCGGCAAAGTACGGCGCAAAGCTTGGAATAATTAGGAAAATGTCTCATGTTTCCGACTTCAGGGAACCAAAATATACAAAACGGAGGGGCGGCAAATCACATGACCGACGGCCGAGGTGGAAAGAGATGAAAGCAGCCGGTCCATTATATGTGAAGGAAGCGAGATTCGTGTATACACGAAAAAAAAATCGCCAAACTTGGTTCTCCCCACTTTCAACATCTCTGCTGCAATCAGGGAATGGAAACATTCTGTCTACATAGAGAAGTTGATCACCTGTACAGACCCGTTGATGGTTTTGCACTGATACATTGTAACAAACTGTGAGGACGAGAGGAAACTTTGTGCTTCTGATGGGTTTAGCTCATAGGATTGTGTAGAGCAGTGGTTCTCAACCTTCCTAATGCCGGGACCCTTTAATACAGACCCTCGTGTTGTGGTGACCCCCGACCATAAAATTATTTTCCCTGATACTTCTTTACTGGAATTTTGATACTGTTATGAATCGGTAGGCAGCAGTGTTCCCTTCCCCAAATTAGGTATAGGCTGCAGCAGTTTCCCCACATTGGGTATATTCAGCAGAGTTCCCCAACATTAGGTATAGGTATCAGAGTTCCCCCACAGTGGTTAGAGGTAGCAGAGTTCCCCCACAGTGGGTATAGGTATCTGAGTTCCTCCACAGTGGGTATAGGCAGCAGAGTTCCCTCACATTAGATATAGACAGCAGTTCCCCTACAGTGGGTATAGGCAGCTGAGTTCCCCCACAGTGGGTATAGGCAGCTGAGGTGGCCCACAGTGGGTATAGGCCGCTGAGTTCCCCCACAGTGGGTATAGGTATCTGAGTTCCTCCACAGTGGGTATAGGCAGCAGAGTTCCCTCACATTAGGTATAGGCAGCAGTTTCCCTACATTGGGTATAGGCAGCTGAGTTCCCCTACAGTGGGTATAGGTAAGAGTTCCCCCACAGTGGGTATATGCAGCTGAGTTCCCCCACAGTGGGTTTAGGCAGCTGAGTTCCCCCACAGTGGGTATAGGTAGCAGAGTTCCCCCACATTAGATATAGGCAGCAGTTCCCCTATAGGGGGTGGAGGCAGCAGAGTTCCCCCACATTAGGTATAGGCAGCTGAGTTCCCCTACAGTGGGTATAGGCAGCTGAGTTCCCCCACAGTGGGTATAGGTATCTGATTTCGTCCACAGCGGGTATAGGCAGCAGAGTTCCCTCACATTAGGTATAGGAAGCAGTTTCCCTACATTGGGTATAGGCAGCTGAGTTCCCCCACAGTGGGTATAGGTAAGAGTTCCCCCACAGTGGGTATAGGTAGCAGAGTTCCCCCACAGATAGGCAGCTGAGTTCCCCCACGGTGGGTATAGGCAGCTGAGTTCCCCCACAGTGGGTATAGGCAGCTGAGTTCCCCCACAATGAGTATAGGCAGCTGAGTTCCCCCACAGTGGGTATAGGCAGCTGAGTTCCCCCACAGTGGGTATAGGCAGCTGAGTTCCCCCACAGTGGGTATAGGTAGCAGAGTTCCCCCACAGTGGGTATAGGTAGCAGAGTTCCCCCACATTAGGTATAGGTAGCAGAGTTCCCCCACAGTGGGTATAGGTAGCAGAGTTCCCCCACAGTGGGTAGAGGCAGCAGAGTTCCCCCACAGTGGGTAGAGGCAGCAGAGTTCCCCCACAGTGGGTAGAGGCAGCAGAATTCCCCCACAGTGGGTAGAGGCAGCAGAGTTTCCCCACAGTGGGTAGAGGCAGCAGAGTCCCCCCCCCCCCCCACTATTTAAAAAAATATAATTATATTAATAAATATAAATATATGAATACATTATTTATAAAAAGTTTGATACTTAATTCTCCACCCGAATCCTGCTCTAAATTATAGCTTCACTTGCGACATTTTATTAAAGCCACCATTTTTATTTTTTTTAAGCAACTTCTCTTATCCTGTAGACTGAATATATCAGCAGCACAAATCATATCCTGGTAGTTTCTTACAATGTATCAGTGCGGATTCCTTTCTAGTATGGATACAGTTGTAACAAACCCTCAGCTGTGAGTATTAGGTTCTTCCAGATTTAAATCTTTCAGTATCAATGAGTGGTTTTCCATTCTTCAAAGCAGTGTTTCCCAACCATGGTGCCTCCAGCTGTTGCAAAACTACAACTTCCAACATGCCCGGACAGCCAACGGCTGTCCGGGCATGTTGGGAGTTGTAGTTTTGCAACAGCTGGAGGCCCCCTGGTCGGGAAACTCTGTGATAGGGTGTCAGCAAGGCCCATAGCGTTTAACCCTTCCCAACCCATGATGTACATTTACATCGGGAGTTGTAAATAAATAAAAATTTTAAATAGAATTTAAAATTTAAATTTTTTTTTAAATCAAGTGAATGAAAAATTTTATGAAGAATAAAAAATTCAATTCAAATTAAAATACAAAATATTAATAAATTATCTTTTATAATTTAATGAGTTTGTTACAAAATTCTCCTACTGCATCCTGCACTATATTCTAACCTCACTTGCGCTATTTTATTAAGCCACCATTTTTATTTAATTTTCTTTTTTTTATTATTATTATTATTATTTTTTTTTACCAGCCTCTCCGCTACATAGCGTGGTCATATATCATATCATACACTACGCACATTGCGGAGCTTTGCCGCCATTCCGTCCTGTGCTCTGCGTCTTCTCATTGTCACATGTAGTTATCTGCGACTTACGATGTCACCGCTACGTTTTTATTTTATTTATTTTTTTAAAGTTTTTTTTTTGTTTTGTGCAAATAAAATCGGCCATGTTGCCCCTAACAGCGGCGGTGGCGGTTGTAGTTGCTCAGGTGGCGGTTGCTATGGGTTTGTGTAGTGGGCCCCCCGGGGTGTCCCCATGTATGGGAAGATCAGCGCTCGCCCTTCGCTGGGCTTCACTCGCAGTATCTGTTTAGATTTGTGTCTATATTTAACCAGTCATCGCTTCCCCTCCCCTCCTTCCTCTCTCTCTCCAGTTTTGCCGGACTGGTCTCTCTGGGCAGGGTCCCCTCCGCTCTGGTATCTCGCAGCCTCGGGACGCAGCGAGAGAAGTGACAGGAGGTGAGAACGGAAATTGCAAGAAGTCAACTTTTCAGCCGCAGCCGCTTGGTGACAGCGCAGAAGGGTGTCAGAAGTTTTCTCGCCGCGGCTGAGCCCGGTCTCCTCCTGCGATAGAGGAAATGGAGGTAAAATTTGCGCAGGTTTAGGTAGTTTATGCTTTGATGGGACGCGTGGGACCAGGGGGGGCAGGAAGAGTGATATCGGGGGTTAAACAGTCCACATTTTACTACGTCGCTTATCCAGATGTAGCAGAGATGAATGTGTTCTTTAAGTCTCTTTAGAGCTGCAGGTAACAAGGAATTAACTTTGTTCTGCTTGATCTAAACTCGGCTCTGCTACATGTGTGTAACGTTACAGTGTGTCATACCCAGGGCAGCTGGACGATGTGTGTAACGTTACAGTGTGTAATACCCAGGGCAGCTGGACGATGTGTGTAACGTTACAGTGTGTAATACCCAGGGCAGATGGACGATGTGTGTAACGTTACAGTGTGTCATACCCAGGGCAGATGGACGATGTGTGTAACGTTACAGTGTGTCATACCCAGGGCAGATGGACGATGTGTGTAACGTTACAGTGTGTCATACCCAGGGCAGACAGGCGACGTGTGTAACGTTACAGTGTGTCATACCCAGGGCAGACGGGCGACGTGTGTAACGTTACAGTGTGTAATACCCAGGGCAGACGGGCGATGTGTGTAACGTTACAGTGTGTAATACCCAGGGCAGACGGGCGATGTGTGTAACGTTACAGTGTGTAATACCCAGGGCAGCTGGACGATGTGTGTAACGTTACAGTGTGTAATACCCAGGGCAGACGGGCGATGTGTGTAACGTTACAGTGTGTAATACCCAGGGCAGCTGGACGATGTGTGTAACGTTACAGTGTGTAATACCCAGGGCAGACGGGCGACGTGTGTAACGTTACAGTGTGTAATACCCAGGGCAGCTGGACGATGTGTGTAACGTTACAGTGTGTAATACCCAGGGCAGACGGGCGATGTGTGTAACGTTACAGTGTGTCATACCCAGGGCAGCTGGACGATGTGTGTAACGTTACAGTGTGTAATACCCAGGGCAGACGGGCGATGTGTGTAACGTTCCAGTGTGTAATACCCAGGGCAGCTGGACGATGTGTGTAACGTTACAGTGTGTAATACCCAGGGCAGACGGGCGACGTGTGGGACCTGTTGTTTTGTGGTTGTAGGGGTGTAAAAAGTCTAGAACTTTTAGACTCTGACACTTGGGGTACAGGATAATGACACTTGGGGTACAGGATAACACTTGGGGTACAGGATGATGACACTTGGGGTACAGGATGATGACACTTGGGATAAAGGATGATGACACTTGGGGTACAGGATGATAACACTTGGGGTACAGGATAATTACACTTGGGGTACAGGATGATAACACTTGGGGTACAGGATGATAACACTTGGGGTACAGGATGATGACACTTGGGGTACAGGATGATGACACTTGGGGTACAGGATGATAACACTTCGGGTACAGGATGATAACACTTCGGGTACAGGATGATGACACTTGGGGTACAGGATGATAACACTTGGGGTACAGGATGATGACACTTGGGGTACAGGATGATAACACTTCGGGTACAGGATGATAACACTTGGGGTTACAGGATAATGACACTTGGGGTACAGGATAATGACACTTGGGGTACAGGATGATAACACTTGGGGTACAGGATGATAACACTTCGGGTACAGGATGATAACACTTGGATTACAGGATAATGACACTTGGGGTACAGGATGATAACACTTGGGGTACAGGATAATGACACTTGCTGTACAGGATAATGACACTTGGGGTACAGGATAACACTTGGGGTACAGGATGATGACACTTGGGGTACAGGATGATAACACTTGGGGTACAGGATGATAACACTTGGGGTACAGGATAATGACACTTGGGGTACAGGATGATAACACTTGGGGTACAGGATGATAACACTTGGGGTACAGGATAATGACACTTGGATTACAGGATGATAACACTTGGGGTACAGGATGATAACACTTGGGGTACAGGATAATGACACTTGGATTACAGGATGATAACACTTGGGGTACAGGATAATGACACTTGGGGTACAGGATGATAACACTTGGGGTACAGGATAATGACACTTGGGGTACAGGATAACACTTGGGGTACAGGATAATGACACTTGGGGTACAGGATGATAACACTTGGGGTACAGGATGATAACACTTGGGGTACAGGATGATAACACTCGGGGTACAGGATGATGACACTTGGGGTACAGGATGATAACACTCGTGGTACAGGATGATGACACTCGGGGTACGGGATGATGACACTCGGGGTACGGGATGATGACACTCGGGGTACGGGATGATGACACTCGGGGTACGGGATGATGACACTCGGGGTACGGGATGATGACACTCGGGGTACAGGATGATGACACTCGGGGTACAGGATGATGACACTCGGGGTACAGTATGATAGCACTCGGGGTACAGGATGATAACACTTGGGGTACAGGATAATGACACTTGGGGTACAGGATAATGACACATTGACAGACTAAAAACAATTTCCCACATGTTTTGCTGAATAGATTCCCCTGTGTGAACATCGGGAGGGTCACATGACTGATTTATGAGGGTCACATGACTTTATCTATAGGACCAAACAGGTAAAATCCCAAACATGTGACCTCCGCCGGACTGTGCTGTTCAGCGAGCCATGTGACGCCTCCTGACACCTCACGAGGATCCGGGGCCTTGTTGTTACATTTGTATCCACCAACTTGCAGCTACAATTGTAGTTGTTGGAATTCTGATACAATTTAGGATTCCGACAGATATTTCCCAACCAGGGGGCCTTCAGCTGTTGCAAAACTACAACTCCTACCAGCCGTTGGCTGTTCAGGCATGCTAGGAGTTGTAGTCTTGCAACAGCTGGAGGCGCCCTGTTACAGTACGATGCCCCTTTATAACAGTAGGATCCCTGTGCAGCTGAGGCATCATGGGAGTTGTCATCCAGGAACAGCTGGGACTCTTCGTACTGACCACTGATAAGTACAATCAGGGCCCCGCAGTCATTTTCTAGGAGTCTCCGGTCTTAACACTTCGCCCAGAATAGCAGAGTAACAGGACGGCTCAGCTTCACCCTTGGAACCATTCCTAGAATGTCAACTATTAGTCCTGACCGGGGTAAATGCCTCCGGACAGAAGCGTCCGCCATCTGCGCCTGTACCTGTCCGTACACGAGAGATATGTGAGCTGTCACAGCATATATTGTATACAGGACTATATACTGTACATACTGCCAATTCTGAAAGTATTCATACCCTTCATCACATTGTCTTCTGTTCTCCTTTGGTTTCCCATTATTCTGCCCTCAATCCCCCATAATGACAAAGTGATCACAGAATGTTATAATTCTAATTAATCAATCAGTAACGAAAAACTAGAATCCTCTTCTATAACATGTGACATAAGTATTCATACCCTTTACTCAGTGATGGGCAGTGCCTGGTTTCCTCCAGACATGATGCTGTCCCCACCATGATCACTGTAGGGATGGTATTGGGCAGGTGATGGGCAGTGCCTGGTTTCCCCCAGACATGATGCTGCCCCCACCATGATCACTGTAGGGATGGTATTGGGCAGGTGATGGGCAGTACCTGGTTTCCTCCAGACATGATGCTGCCCCCACCATGATCACTGTAGGGATAGTATTGGGCAGGGGATGGGCAGTGCCTGGTTTCCTCTATACATGATGCTGCCCCCACCATGATCACTGTAGGGATGGTATTGGGCAGGTGATGGGCAGTGCCTGGTTTCCCCCAGACATGAGGCTGCCCCCACCATGATCACTGTAGGGATGGTATTGGGCAGGTGATGGGCAGTGCCTTGTTTCCCCCAGACATGATGCTGCCCCCACCATGATCACTGTAGGGATGGTATTGGGCAGGTGATGGGCAGTGCCTGGTTCCCTCCAGACATGATGCTGCCCCCACCATGATCACTGTAGGGATGGTATTGGGCAGGTGATGGGCAGTGCCTGGTTCCCTCCAGACATGATGCTGCCCCCACCATGATCACTGTAGGGATGGTATTGGGCAGGTGATGGGCAGTGCCTGGTTTCCACCAGACATGATGCTGCCCCCACCATGATCACTGTAGGGATGGTATTGGGCAGGTGATGGGCAGTGCCTAGTTTCCCCCCAGACATGATGCTGTCCCCACCATGATCACTGTAGGGATGGTATTGGGCAGGTGATGGGCACTACCTGGTTTCCCCCAGACATGATGCTGCCCCCACCATGATCACTGTAGGGATGGTATTGGGCAGGTGATGGGCACTACCTGGTTTCCCCCAGACATGATGCTGCCCCCACCATGATCACTGTAGGGATGGTATTGGGCAGGTGATGGGCAGTGCCTAGTTTCCCCCCAGACATGATGCTGTCCCCACCATGATCACTGTAGGGATGGTATTGGGCAGGTGATGGGCAGTGCCTGGTTTCCCCCAGACATGATGCTGCCCCCACCATGATCACTGTAGGGATGGTATTGGGCAGGTGATGGGCAGTGCCTGGTTTCCTCCAGACATGATGCTGCCCCCACCATGATCACTGTAGGGATGGTATTGGGCAGGTGATGGGCAGTGCCTGGTTTCCTCCAGACATGATGCTGCCCCCACCATGATCACTGTAGGGATGGTATTGGGCAGGTGATGGGCAGTGCCTGGTTTCCCCCAGACATGATGCTGCCCCCACCATGATCACTGTAGGGATGGTATTGGGCAGGTGATGGGCAGTGCCTGGTTTCCTCCAGACATGATGCTGCCCCCACCATGATCACTGTAGGGATGGTATTGGGCAGGTGATGGGCAGTACCTGGTTTCCCCCAGACATGATGCTGCCCCCACCATGATCACTGTAGGGATGGTATTGGGCAGGTGATGGGCAGTGCCTGGTTTCCCCCAGACATGATGCTGCCCCCACCATGATCACTATAGGGATGGTATTGGGCAGGTGATGGGCAGTACCTGGTTTCCTCCAGACATGATGCTGCCCCCACCATGATCACTGTAGGGATGGTATTGGGCAGGTGATGGGCAGTACCTGGTTTCCTCCAGACATGATGCTGCCCCCACCATGATCACTGTAGGGATGGTATTGGACAGGTGATGGGCAGTGCCTGGTTTCCCCCAGACATGATGCTGCCCCCACCATGATCACTGTAGGGATGGTATTGGGCAGGTGATGGGCAGTACCTGGTTTCCTCCAGACATGATGCTGCCCCCACCATGATCACTGTAGGGATGGTATTGGACAGGTGATGGGCAGTGCCTGGTTTCCCCCAGACATGATGCTGCCCCCACCATGATCACTGTAGGGATGGTATTGGGCAGGTGATGGGCAGTGTCTGGTTTCCTCCAGACATGATGCTGCCCCCACCATGATCACTGTAGGGATGGTATTGGGCAGGTGATGGGCAGTGCCTGGTTTCCCCCAGACATGATGCTGCCCCCACCATGATCACTGTAGGGATGGTATTGGGCAGGTGATGGGCAGTGCCTGGTTTCCCCCAGACATGATGCTGCCCCCACCATGATCACTGTAGGGATGGTATTGGGCAGGTGATGGGCAGTACCTGGTTTCCTCCAGACATGATGCTGCCCCCACCATGATCACTGTAGGGATGGTATTGGGCAGGTGATGGGCAGTGCCTGGTTTCCTCTATACATGATGCTGCCCCCACCATGATCACTGTAGGGATGGTATTGGGCAGGTGATGGGCAGTGCCTGGTCTCCTCCAGACATGATGCTGCCCCCACCATGATCACTGTAGGGATGGTATTGGGCAGGTGATGGGCAGTGCCTGGTCTCCTCCAGGCATGATGCTGCCCCCACCATGATCACTGTAGGGATGGTATTGGGCAGGTGATGGGCAGTGCCTGGTTTCCTCCAGACATGATGCTGCCCCCACCATGATCACTGTAGGGATGGTATTGGACAGGTGATGGGCAGTGCCTGGTTTCCTCCAGACATGATGCTGTCCCCACCATGATCACTGTAGGGATGGTATTGGGCAGGTGATGGGCAGTGCCTGGTTTCCCCCAGACATGATGCTGCCCCCACCATGATCACTGTAGGGATGGTATTGGGCAGGTGATGGGCAGTGCCTGGTTTCCTCCAGACATGATGCTGCCCCCACCATGATCACTGTAGGGATGGTATTGGGTAGGTGATGGGCAGTGCCTGGTTTCCTCCAGACATGATGCTGCCCCCACCATGATCACTGTAGGGATGGTATTGGACAGGTGATGGGCAGTGCCTGGTTTCCTCCAGACATGATGCTGTCCCCACCATGATCACTGTAGGGATGGTATTGGACAGGTGATGGGCAGTGCCTGGTTTCCTCCAGACATGATGCTGCCCCCACCATGATCACTGTAGGGATGGTATTGGGCAGGTGATGGGCAGTGCCTGGTTTCCCCCAGACATGATGCTGCCCCCACCATGATCACTGTAAGGATGGTATTGGGCAGGTGATGGGCAGTGCCTGGTTTCCTCCAGACATGATGCTGCCCCCACCATGATCACTGTAGGGATGGTATTGGGCAGGTGATGGGCAGTGCCTGGTTTCCCCCAGACATGATGCTGCCCCCACCATGATCACTGTAGGGATGGTATTGGGCAGATGATGGGCAGTGCATAGTTTCCCCCAGACCTGATGCTGCCCCCACCATGATCACTGTAGGGATGGTATTGGGCAGGTGATGGGCAGTGCCTAGTTTCCTCCAGACATGATGCTGCCCCCACCATGATCACTGTAGGGATGGTATTGGGCAGGTGATGGGCAGTGCCTGGTTTCCTCCAGACATGATGCTGCCCCCACCATGATCACTGTAGGGATGGTATTGGGCAGGTGATGGGCAGTGCCTGTTTCCCCCAGACATGATGCTGCCCCCACCATGATCACTGTAGGGATGGTATTGGGCAGGTGATGGGCAGTGCCTGGTTTCCTCCAGACATGATGCTGCCCCCACCATGATCACTGTAGGGATGGTATTGGGCAGGTGATGGGCAGTGCATAGTTTCCCCCAGACCTGATGCTGCCCCCACCATGATCACTGTAGGGATGGTATTGGGCAGGTGATGGGCAGTGCCTGGTTTCCTCCAGACATGATGCTGCCCCCACCATGATCACTCTATGGATGGTATTGGGCAGGTGATGGGCAGTGCCTGGTTTCCCCCAGACATGATGCTGCCCCCACCATGATCACTGTAGGGATGGTATTGGGCAGAAGATGGGCAGTGCCTGGTTTCCCCCAGACATGATGCTGCCCCCACCATGATCACTGTAGGGATGATATTGGACAGGTGATGGGCAGTACCTGGTTTCCCCCAGACATGATGCTGCCCCCACCATGATCACTGTAGGGATGGTATTGGGCAGGTGATGGGCAGTGCCTGGTTTCCTCTATACATGATGCTGCCCCCACCATGATCACTGTAGGGATGGTATTGGGCAAGTGATGGGCAGTGCCTGGTTTCCTCCAGACATGATGCTGCCCCCACCATGATCACTGTAGGGATGGTATTGGGCAGGTGATGGGCAGTGCCTGGTTTCCTCCAGACATGATGCTGTCCCCACCATGATCACTGAAGAGATGGTATTGGGCAGGTGATGGGCAGTGCCTGGTTTCCCCCAGACATGATGCTTCCCCCACCATGATCCCTGTAGGGATGGTATTGGGCAGGTGATGGGCAGTGCCTGGTTTCCCCCAGATATGATGCTGCCCCCACCATGATCACTGTAGGGATGGTATTGGGCAGGTGATGGGCAGTGCTTGGTTTCCCCCAGACATGATGCTGCCCCCACCATGATCACTGTAGAGATGGTATTGGGCAGGTGATGGGCAGTACCTGGTTTCCTCCAGACATGATGCTGCCCCCACCATGATCACTGTAGGGATGGTATTGGGCAGGTGATGGGCAGTGCCTGGTTTCCTCCAGACATGATGCTGCCCCCACCATGATCACTGTAGGGATGGTATTGGGCAGGTGATGGGCAGTGCCTGGTTTCCTCCAGACATGATGCTGCCCCCACCATGATCACTGTAGGGATGGTATTGGACAGGTGATGGGCAGTACCTGGTTTCCTCCAGACATGATGCTGCCCCCACCATGATCACTGTAGGAATGGTATTGGGCAGGTGATGGGCAGTACCTGGTTTCCTCCAGACATGATGCTGCCCCCACCATGATCACTGTAGGGATGGTATTGGGCAGGTGATGGGCAGTGCCTGGTTTCCCCCAGACATGATGCTGTCCCCACCATGATCACTGTAGGGATGGTATTGGGCAGGTGATGGGCAGTGCCTGGTTTCCCCCAGACATGATGCTGCCCCCACCATGATCACTGTAGGGATGGTATTGGGCAGGCGATGGGCAGTGCCTGGTTTCCCCCAGACATGATGCTGTCCCCACCATGATCACTGTAGGGATGGTATTGGACAGGTGATGGGCAGTGCCTGGTCTCCCCCAGACATGATGATAAGAAATGAGGCCAGAAAGTTCAATCTTGGTTTCCTCAGGCTAGAAAATCTTGTTCCTCACAATTTGATCCTTTAGGTTCATTCTCTGTAATCTCCGGCATCTTCCATGTGTTATTACTGAGGAGAAGTTTCTTTCTGCCATAAAGCCCGGATTGTGGAGGCTGCAGTGATGGTTCTGGACCTTCTGGAAGTTTATCCCATCTGTACACAGGATATTTGGAGCTCGACCATAGTGACCTTTGGGTTCTTGGTCTCTTCTCTTACCAAGGCCCTTCTCGCCCCGATTACTTAGTTTGGTGGGGTGGCAGCTCTAGGAGGAGGAGTTGTAGTTTTGCAACATCTGGAGGTCCACAGTTTGGAGACCACTGTCATACATGATAGGTGAGGCCTGCACAATAAGGTGGTGCCTCCAATTTACAGTTCATTGGGTTTTTTCCACCTCTGACATCATGTCTTCCTTCCACATCATGGGCCAGAGAGCGAGAAATAATGGCCCCAGTGTAGTCATGAGATCATCCTCCTGCCTCGTACTGGCTATAACACCGCTACACGAAACAGAACGGAAACTCGAGTCACCTATAAAAACACTATAAAACATCTTTTTTCCCATGGAACGTTTGACATCTTCCAGCCCTAGAGTTGTACCATTTTTAGCAGGTTGTCAGTGTGGTGGCCCAGTACAGGAGTTGCACCCTTGTACCCTTGCTGTCCTGTCTGGCTCTTTGAGAGGAATGCGTTATACAGACGGCACACTCCGGCCGAAATGAATAGAGCATGTGCCACATGTAGCACCCGCTCCTCTCAGAGATTGCGAGGGGTCCCAGAAGTCGGAGCCCCCATGATCAGACACTTATCCCTATTCTGTGGATAGGAGATAAGTTGGTTTTTGTCAGACTCCCCCTTTAATTGCACCATACAGTGCCTAAATAATGCCACCATACTGTGCCTAAATAATGCCACCATACTGTGCCTAAATAAAGTCACCATACTGTGCCTAAATAATGCCACCATACTGTGCCTAAATAATGCCACCACACTGCCTAAATAATGCCACCATACTGTGCCTAAATAATGCCACCATACTGTGCCTAAATAATGCCACCATACTGTTCCTTAATAATGCCACCATACTGTGCCTTAATAATGCCACCATACTGTGCCTAAATAATGTCTCCATACTGTGCCCAAATAATGCCACCATACTGTGCCTAAATAATGTCAACATACTGTGGACAAATAATGCCACCATACTGTGCCTAAATAAAGTCACCATACTGTGCCCAAATAATGCCACCATACTGTGCCTAAATAAAGTCACCATACTGTGCCTTAATAATGCCACCATACTGTGCCTTAATAATGCCACCATACTGTGCCTAAATAATGTCACCATACCGTGTCTAAATAAAGTCACCATACTGTGGACAAATAATGCCACCATACTGTGCCTAAATAATGCCACCATACTGTGCCTAAATAATGCCACCATACTGTGCCTAAATAATGCCACCATACTGTGCCTAAATAATGCCACCAAACTGTGCCTAAATAATGCCACCATACTGTGTCTAAATAATGCCACCATATTGTGTCTAAATAATGCCACCATACTGTCTAAATAAAGTTACCATACTGTGTCTAAATAATGTCACCATACTGTCTCTAAATAATGCCACCATACTGTGCCTAAATAATGTCACCATACTGTGAATAAATAATGCCACCATACTGTGCCTAAATAATGTCACCATACTGTGCCTAAATAATGCTACCATACTGTGCCTAAATAATGCCACCATACTGTGCCTAAATAATGCCACCATACTGTGTCTAAATAATGCCACCATACTGTGTCTAAATAAAGTTACCATACTGTGTCTAAATAATGTCACCATACTGTGTCTAAATAATGTCACCATACTGTGCCTAAATAATGTCACCATACTGTGAATAAATAATGTCACCATACTGTGCCTAAATAATGTCACCATACTGTGCCTAAATAATGCCACCATACTGTGCCTAAATAATGTCACCATACTGTGAATAAATAATGCTACCATACTGTGTCTAAATAATGCCACCATACTGTGCCTAAATAATGCCACCATACTGTGTCTAAATAATGCCACCATACTGTGCCTAAATAATGCCACCATACTGTGTCTAAATAATGCCACCATACTGTGTCTAAATAATGTCAGCATACTGTGTCTAAATAATGTCACCATACTGTGCCTAAATAATGCCACCATAATGTGCCTAAATAATGTCACCATACTGTGAATAAATAATGTCACCATATTGTGCCTAAATAATGTCACCATACTGTGAATAAATAATGTCACCATATTGTGCCTAAATAATGTCACCATACTGTGCCTAAATAATGTCACCATACTGTGCCTAAATAATGTCACCATACTGTGCCTAAATAATGCCACCATACTGTGCCTACATAATGCCACCATACTGTGCCTAAATAATGCCACCATACTGTGTCTAAATAATGCCACCATACTGGGGGAGATTTATCAAAACCTGCCCAAAGGAAAAGTTGCTGAGTTGCCCATAGCAACCAATCAGATCGCTTCTTTCATTTTTAAAGAGGCCTGTGAAAAATGAAAGAAGTGATCTGATTGGTTGCTATGGGCAACTCAGCAACTTTTCCTTTGCACAGGTTTTGATAAATCTCCCCCACTGTGCCTAAATAATGCCACCATACTGTGTCTAAATAATGCCACCATATTGTGAATAAATAATGCCACCATACTGTGTCTAAATAATGCCACCATATTGTGAATAAATAATGCCACCATACTGTGTCTAAATAATGCCACCATACTGTGCCTAAATAATGCCACCATACTGTGCCTTAATAATGCCTACATACTGTGCCTAAATAATGCCACCATACTGTGCCTAAATAATGCCACCATACTGTGCCTAAATAATGCCACCATACTGGGCCTAAATAATGCCACCATACTGGGCCTAAATAATGCCACCATACTGGGCCTAAATAATGCCACCATACTGTGTCTAAATAATGCCACCATACTGGGCCTAAATAATGCCACCATACTGTGCCTAAATAATGCCACCATACTGGGCCTAAATAATGCCACCATACTGGGCCTAAATAATGCCACCATACTGTGTCTAAATAATGCCACCATACTGTGAATAAATAATGTCACCATACTGTGCCTAAATAATACCACCATACTGTGCCTAAATAATGCCACCATACTGTGAATAAATAATGTCACCATACTGTGTCTAAATAATGCCACCATACTGTGAATAAATAATGTCACCATACTGTGCCTAAATAATACCACCATACTGTGCCTAAATAATGCCACCATACTGTGCGTTTTATACAGGCCAAAATTACCTTACAAATAGTACCTGTATAATGCTACCACAAGTACCTACATAATAGTGTCATATAGTGAACACATAACATTACTATACAGTGCTCAAATAATTGTGTCATATAGTACCAAAATTATACCAAATATACCACTATATACAGTAGTTCCAACATAATTATGTTTCAGTGAAAATAGAAGAGTACTATGCAGTGCCAAAATAATTGCGTCATATTGTACCTAAACAATGCTGCCACGCGGTGGCTAAATAGTAGTGCCAAATAGAATTTTAGGAAAATATGCTATGGAATTGGTATTTCCTGGGGAATTCAAAAACATATTATAATGGATATGTCAGGAGAGCCAACAGATTATTTATAAATAATGCCGCCACCCAGTGCCAACAAAATAAAGCGTTACTATATAGTGCCATCAAATACACAAACAATGCTACTACAAGGTGTCTATAAAATATTAACATACTATGATCACATAATAGTACTATATAGTGTCCAAATAACAATGCCATACAGCAGTGTTTCCCAACCAGGGTGCCTCCAGCTGTTGCAAAACTACAACTCCCAGCATGCCCGGACAGCCTTAGGCTGTCCGGGCATGCTGGGAGTTGTAGTTTTGCAACAGCTGGAGGCACCCTGATTGGGAAACACTGCCATACAGTACCCAAATAATACAGTGCCTATTTAAAGGGGTACTCCGGTGGAAAACTTAATTTTTTTTTTTTTATGACTTCTACTAAAAAAATCTTTACCCTTCCAGTACTTTTTAGCAGCTGTATGCTACAGAGGAAATTCTATTCTTTTTGGATTTCTTTTTTGTCTTGTCCACAGTGCTCTCTGCTGACACCTGATGTCCGTATCAGGAACTGTCCAGAGCAGGATAGGTTTGCTATGAGGATTTTCTCCTGCTCTGGACAGTTCCTGATACGGGCATCAGGTGTCAGCAGAGAGCACTGTGGACAAGACAAAAAAGAAATTCAAAAAGAATAGAATTTCCTCTGTAGCATACAGCTGCTAATAAGTACTGGAAGGGTAAAGATTTTTTTTTAATAGAAGTAATTTACAAATCTGTTAAACGTTCTGGCACCAGTCGATTTAAAGGGGTACTCCGGTGGAAAACCTTTTTTTTTTTTTTTTTTTTTTTTAAATCAACTGGTGCCAGAAAGTTAAACAGATTTGTAAAAATCCTTCCAGTACTTATTAGCTGCTGAATACTACAGAGAAAATTCTTTTCTTTTTGGAACACAGAGCTCTCTGCTGACATCACGAGCACAGTGCTCTCTGCTGACATCTCTGTCCATTTTAGGAACTGTCCAGAGCAGAATATGTTTGCTATGGGGATTTTCTCCTACTGTGGACAGTTCTTAAAATGGACAGAGATGTCAGCAGAGAGCACTGTGCTCGTGATGTCAGCAGAGAGCTCTGTGTTCCAAAAAGAAAATAATTTCCTCTGTAGTATTCAGCAGCTAATAAGTACTGGAAGGATTAAAGGGGTACTCCGGTGAAAACCTTTTTTCTTTTAAATCAACTGGTGGCAGTTAAAGTTAAACCTATTTGTAAATTACTTCTATTAAAAAAAAATCTTAATCCTTCCAGTACTTATTAGCTGCTGAATGCTACAGAGGAAATTCCTTTATTTTTTGAACACTGATGACATCACGACAGTGCTGTCTGCTGACATCTCTGTCCATTTTAGCAACCGTGCATAGCAGATGTATGCTAAGGGCAGCATGGTGGCTCAGTGGTTAGCACTGCTGCCTTGCAGTGCTGGGGGACTTGGGTTCAAATCCCACTAAGGACAACAATAAATAAAGCATTATTATTATAATAACGTCAGCAGAGAGAACTGTGCTCGTGATGTCATCAGAGAGCATTCCAAAAAGAAAAGAATTTCCTCTGTAGTAATCAGCAGCTAATAAGTACAGGAAGGATTAAGATTTTTTAAGTAATTTACAAATATGTTTAACTTTCTGGCACCAGTTGATTTAAAAAAAAAAAAAAATCCTTTTCCACCGGAGTACCCCTTTAAAGTAACAGAGTGGAGGGAACAGGGATGCAGACACTGTTTGCACGTATGGCCCTATTATTACTTTACCCCAAGGCAACATGTTGACCTGACATGGACAGCGCCCCCTCCGGGGTATGATGGGTCGGAGTGAGATGTGTATATTGACATATAGTGTATCCACTCCTCCAGCCCATTGACATGTGTATCTGACTTTTCCGGCTTAGCTTCATTCCACCGCTAAGACGAATCCATGACTTGGCACCATTTGGCGGTATAACAGCCAGACACCGGCTATTAATACAACTGCAGATGTGATCCCCGCTTATCTGCTGTCATAGAACGTATGAAACTTCTTTGTAAAACCTGAACTTTTGCAGCAGATTATACCAATTTCAGTGTTTCAAAACCGGGGTGCCTCCAGCTGTTGCAAAACTACAACTCCCAGCATGCCCGGACAGCCTTCGGCTGTCCGGGCATGCTGGGAGTTGTAGTTTTGCAACAGATGGAGGCACCCTAGTTGGGAAAACACTGGTCTAAGTGCATCAACTGGTGCCAGAAAGTTAAACAGATTTGTAAATTACTTCTATTAAAAAAATCTTAATCCTTCCAATACTTATCAGCTGCTGTATGTTCCACAGGAAGTTCTTTTCTTTTTGGATTTCCTTTCTGTCTGACCACAGTGCTCTCTGCTGACACCTCTGTCCATATCAGGAACTGAATAGCAAACCTATTTTACTTTAGACAGTTCCTGATATGGACAGAGGTGTCAGCAGAGAGCGCTGTGGTCAGACAGAAAGGAAATTCAAAAAGAGAACGACTTCCTGTGGAGCATATAGCAGCTGATAAGTGCTGGAAGGATTAAGATTTTTAAATAGAAGTAATTTACAAATCTGTTTAACTTTCTGGCATCAGTTGACTTAAAGAAAATTTTTTCCAGCGGAGTACCCCTTTAAGACAGGATCCCAAATAATCCCGGGGGGGGGGGGGGGGGAGTTTATAGCTTATTATTATACCGCCCCATAAGCATCAGTGAGAGGGGGAGGGGGGCTGTGGGAAAAGGGAGAGAGAGATAGTAAAGGCGTATAGTATATGACCGTATATGGCAGGCATATAGCGTATAGGGGTCATCCATCTGTGTCCATATTATTTCCTGCATTACTGGGTAACCTCACAGCATCGTCCTCTATAACCAGAGGCTATGTTATAGCGGTGGAGTGCACCATGGGGGCTTTACACAATAACCAACCTGCAGGATTTATTAACCTTATAGAACTGTATTGAATCACTTTACAGGAACCTATAATAAAACACAACATGCAGTAATATTCCTGTATATAGGAGCAGTATTATAGTAGTTATATTCTTGTATATAGGAGCAGTATTATAGTAGTTGTATTCTTGTATATAGGAGCAGAATTATAGTAGTTATATTCTTGTATATAGGAGCAGTATTATAGTAGTTATATTCTTGTATATAGGGGGCAGTATTATAGTAGATATATTCTTGTATATAGCAGCAGTATTATAGTAGTTATATTCTTGTATATAGGGGGCAGTATTATAGTAGTTATATTCTTGTATATAGGAGCAGTATTATAGTAGTTATATTCTTGTATATAGGAGCAGTATTATAGTAGTTATATTCTTGTATATAGGAGCAGTATTATAGTAGTTATATTCTTGTATATAGGAGCAGTATTATAGTAGTTATATTCTTGTATATAGGGGGCAGTATTATAGTAGTTATATTCTTGTATATAGGAGCAGTATTATAGTAGTTATATTCTTGTATATAGGAGCAGTATTATAGTAGTTATATTCTTGTATATAGCAGCAGTATTATAGTAGTTATATTCTTGTATATAGGAGCAGTATTATAGTAGTTATATTCTTGTATATAGGAGCAGTATTATAGTAGTTATATTCTTGTATATAGGAGCAGTATTATAGTAGTTATATTCTTGTATATAGGAGCAGTATTATAGTAGTAATATTCTTGTATATAGGAGGCAGTATTATAGTAGTTACATTCTTGTATATAGGAGCAGTATTATAGTAGTAATATTCTTGTATATAGGAGGCAGTATTATAGTAGTTATATTCTTGTATATAGGAGCAGTATTATAGTAGTTATATTCTTGTATATAGGAGACAGTATTATAGTAGTTATTTTCTTGTATATAGGAGCAGTATTATAGTAGTTATATTCTTGTATATAGGGAGCAGTATTATAGTAGTTATATTCTTGTATATAGGAGGCAGTATTATAGTAGTTATATTATTGTATATAGGAGCAGTATTATAGTAGTTATATTCTTGTATATAGCAGCAGTATTATAGTAGTTATATTCTTGTATATAGGAGCAGTATTATAGTAGTTATATTCTTGTATATAGGAGACAGTATTATAGTAGTTATATTCTTGTATATAGGGAGCAGTATTATAGTAGTTATATTCTTGTATATAGGAGACAGTATTATAGTAGTTATATTCTTGTATATAGGAGGCAGTATTATAGTAGTTATATTATTGTATATAGGAGCAGTATTATAGTAGTTATATTCTTGTATATAGCAGCAGTATTATAGTAGTTATATTCTTGTATATAGGAGCAGTATTATAGAAGTTATATTCTTGTATATAGGAGGCAGTATTATAGTAGTTATATTTTTGTATATAGGAGCAGTATTATAGTAGTTATATTCTTGTATATAGGAGCAGTATTATAGTAGTTATATTCTTGAATATAGGAGGCAGTATTATAGTAGTTATATTCTTGTATATAAGAGCAGTATTATAGTAGTTATATTCTTGTATATAGGAGACAGTATTATAGTAGTTATATTCTTGTATATAGGAGCAGTATTATAGTAGTTATATTCTTGTATATAGGAGCAGTATTATAGTAGTTATATTCTTGTATATAGGAGCAGTATTATAGTAGTTATATTCTTGTATATAAGAGCAGTATTATAGTAGTTATATTCTTGTATATAGGAGACAGTATTATAGTAATTATATTTTATTAATGGATGTTGGTACATGACGTTTAGAGGGACATACACTTTGTTCCTGTTGGTACATTGCCTTATCTGTGTTGCAGTAAATAGTTGGCTCTGTACACAATGTGCTCAGGAACTTGTGAAATGAAGGTTCTACTTGCAGTATTCTACATTGTGACTTCTGATCACCTGGCTCACATACAGGGCCATAGGCCACAAAGCTGTACGGATATTTGTGTATACAATGAAGTGCTAGAGTACAGTAGATGTTATTTTATTACAATATGGCTGAAATTACAGGCGAGGAAGATAGAAAGCGAAGGTGTATGTTGCACGAAATCAGTTACGTGTCTAAGTGGGACAAACACGTTTCCTGTGGTTAACATCAATGGGCGGACAACACAGAGGTCAATGGAGAGGAGGGAGTGAAGAAACACCTGACTACAGGAACAGACTACAATGAAGTGCATAGGTCTGCATGGGAGCTGCATACACAAAACGATAGTTTTTTTTTTTTTTCAAACATATTCACACCCTTAGTGGTATTTCGGTGGAAATTTTTTTTTTCTAATCCACTGATGCCAGAAAGTTAAACAGATTTGCAAATCACTTCTATTTAAAAATCTTAATCCTTCCAGTACATATCAGCTGTTGTATGCTCCACAGGAAGTTGTGTAGTTCTTTTCAGTCTGACCACAGTGCTCTCTGCTGCCACCTCTGTCCATGTCAGGAATTGTCCAGAGTAGAAGCAAATCCCCATAGCAAACCTCTCCAGCTCCGGACAGTTCCTGACATGGACAGAGGTGTCAGCAGAGAGCACTGTGGTCAGACTGGAAAGAACTATACAACTTCCTCTGGAGCATACAGCAGCTGATAAGTACTGGAAGGATTAAGATTTTTTAAATAGAAGTCATTTACAAATCTGTAACAAAAATATTTACCCAAAACCTCAAGGAGAGTCTATGTATGAATTTAAGATAATTAATAGAACAGGCCGTGCTTCAATTAACAATTGTGTTTATTACAATATCACAATTAATAATAAAAATAGTAGTAATATTAAGGAGATCCCCTCACAGGGCCCTATGGGGGGGATCTAAATGTACAATAAAAAATGTAATAAAATAATTACTGATGACACTGATGTGCGTTCACTTGGTAGATATAAATATATCTGAATGAATAATTCCTACTGAAGAAAGGGTCGACGTTCAAGTACCCTGAAACGCGTCAAGGTGATTGATGCCACCTATGTGTGCGCTATTTCGTTCCAACTCCTAATCCGGCAGTTGCAGTTACCTCTCAGATGATCCATATGCGGCCATCATTTACGGCTCCTGCTCCATCGCTATTCCAGTGAAGCCGCTGTTACCACAGAGTATCCAGTGACGTCACACGCTGATTCTGACTCATGCTGGAGTCCTAAACACTCAGAGCTGCCAGCCTGCTTTGTTCACAGCCAAACAGGCTGTGAACAAAGCAGGCTGGCAGCTCTGAGTGTTCTCCTTGGTGAACAAAGCAGACTGGCATCTCGTAGTGTTTAGGACTCCAGCATGAGTCTGAAATGCTTGCTGCCAGGATTGGTAGGGAGACCCCTAGTGGTCATTTCTTCAAAGTGGAAAAAATAAATAGAAAGAAGCATATTTTTTAATAATATCCAATTGTGAAGTTATTCTGCATACATTAATCTATAATATATCAAAAGTTTTTTTTGGATGAGAGGTACCCTTTAACTATTTCCATCACCTTGGGTATAGGTGATATAATTGGGTAGCCCAGGTCGTATGGTTATTTGATTGACAAGAGCCTCTCCAAACCCACATTGTAGCATATACAATAGGTCCGTTGCTGTTCGGACCAGCTGCCATCACCACCGGCAACATCCAATCTCCACATCTTTAGTCAGCGCAGACAACTATTAGCGCTCACAGCCTATAGACTTTTATCTACTCTGCTGGAACTATTAATACAGTGGTCCCTCAAGTTACAATATTAATTGGTTCCGGGACGACCATTGTATGTTGAAACCATTGTATGTTGAGACCAGAACTCTATGGAAACCTGGTAATTGGTTCTGAAGATACCAAAATGTCATCCAAACATAGAAAAAAGTGAGGATTAAAGAAAAATAAGTAGATAACTAATATAGATAAAGCAAATCCTTCCATATAAAAGTAAGAAAGATCTGCTGGGAGCTGTAGTCACTGTCTCCAGGGAGACTCCAGCTGTTGCAAAACTACAACTCCCAGCATGCCCGGACAGCCAAAGGCTGTCCGGGCATGCTGGGAGTTGTAGTTTTGCAACAGCTGGGGGCACCCTGCTTGGGAAACACTGGTCTATGTAGAGGACAGGAGCTTCTTCAGGGTCCTGTACAGAACACACAATGTCCTAAAAAAGTAACAAGGAGTCGCCCTCACCTGGTGTCCAAAGGAGCAGGTAACCCTGGCACAGGTAAAGAGTACAGAACATGTAATAGCTCCCTGTACTGTAGGGGGCGCTACTAGACATCAGTCAGTGCATACACTTCAGTAATACAGGTAGAGGACAGAACATGTAATACCTCCCTGTACTGTAGGGGGCGCTACCAGACACCAGTCAGTGCATACACTTCAGTAATACAGGTAAAGAGTACAGAACATGTAATACCTCCCTGTACTGTAGGGGGCGTTACCAGACACCAGTCAGTGCATGCACTTCAGTAATACAGGTAAAGAGTACAGAACATGTAATACCTCCCTGTACTGTAGGGGGGCGCTACCAGACACCAGTCACTGCATACGCTTCAGTAATACAGGTAAAGAGTAGTACCGAACATGTAATACCTCCCTGTACTGTAGGGGGCGCTACCAGACACCAGTCAGTGCATACACTTCAGTAATACAGGTAAAGAGTACAGAACATGTAATACCTTCCTGTACTGTAGGGGGCGCTACCAGACATCAGTCAGTGCATGCACTTCAGTAATACAGGTAAAGAGTACAGAACATGTAATACCTCCCTGTACTGTAAGGGGCGCTACCAGACGCCAGTCAGTGCATACACTTCAGTAATACAGGTAAAGAGTACAGAACATGTAATACCTCCCTGTACTGTAGGGGGCGCTACCAGACATCAGTCAGTGCATGCACTTCAGTAATACAGGTAAAGAGTACAGAACATGTAATACCTCCCTGTACTGTAAGGGGCGCTACCAGACGCCAGTCAGTGCATACACTTCAGTAATACAGGGGTTTTACCAATGAATGTCCATTCTGATTGGTCGGTTCTTCCGGCCATTGACACGTTTCACAGATCTGGACTGTCTGTAGCATTGTATGTTGAGTCTGGTTTCAGGTTACAATGGTCCAGAAAAGACCATTGTATGTTGAAACTATTGTATGTTGAGGCCATTGTAAGTTGAGGGATCACTGTACTGCTTTGTTCAGAGGATACCGCAACTCTGCCACACTTCTTATACTAGAGGACAATACTGTTACATTGTTTCTTATTAACTGCCATCGATTCTCATTGAGAAATAACCTTGATACATTACTATACATCACTCTATAGAGAACCATTTATTGTCAGATATATTTATATCTACCAAGTCAACGCACATCAGTGTCGTCAGCAATTATTTTATTACATTTTTTTATTGTACATTTAGATCCCCCCATAGGGCCCTGTGAGGGGATTAGAGACGAGCGAACTTACAGTAAATTCGATTCGTCACGAACTTCTCGGCTCGGCGGTTGATGGCTTTATCCTGCATAAATTAGTTCAGCTTTCCGGTGCTCCCGTGGGCTGGAAAAGCTGGATACAATCCTGGGAGACTCTTTCCTAGGACTGTATCCGCCTTTTCCAGCCCACCGGAGCACTGGAAAGCTGAACTAATTTATGCAGGAAAAGTCATCAACCGCCGAGCCGAGAAGTTCGTGACGAATCGAATTTACTGTAAGTTCGCTCATCTCTCGAGGGGATCTTCTTAATATTACTACTTATTTTTTTACTATTAATGTGATATTGTAATAAACACAACTGTTAATTGAAGCACGGTCTGTCCTATTAATTATCTTAAATTCATCCATACACTCTCCTTGAGGTTTTGGGTAAATATTTTTGCTACTGAATTCCTTCTTTATACACCTAGGGTATACCGCATTTTTCTTATACGGCGAATACACCCCTATCGCGGCGGTCCCTGTGGTCATCAACGGCCGGGACCTGCGGCTAATACAGGACATCACCGATCGCGGTGATGCCCTGTATTAACCCTTCAGACGCGGCGATCGAAGCTGACCGCCGCGTCTGAAGAGAAAGTGACACTAACCCAGCTGTTCAGTCGGGCTGTTCGGGACCACCGCGATTTCACCGCCGCGGTCCCGAACAGCCCGACTGAACAGCCGGGTTAGTGCTTACAGGACACCGGGAGGGACCTTACCTGCCTCCTCGGTGTCTTCTCCGTTCAGGGATCCCCTGTATGGCCGGCGCTCTCCTTCCTCGTCATCACGTCGTCGCGTACGTGCGTCGGCGTGCGTAACGACGTGATGTCGGCGACGGAGAGCGAGGATACCCGGCCGGCAGCAGAGACGTTCTGGAGCAACGGGAACACGGCGACAGCGATGGAGCGACATCCAGGGCAGCGGTGACGGGTCCGGAGCGGCGGGGACACGTGAGTATTACCTCCTATGCAGTGGTCTTCAATCTGCGGACCTCCAGATGTTGCAAAACTACAACTCCCAGCATGCCCGGACAGCCAACGGCTGTCCGGGCATGCTGGGAGTTGTAGTTTTGCAACATCTGGAGGTCCGCAGATTGTAGACCACTATTGGGTTCAAAATCTTTATGTTTTTTAGATTTTGCACCTATAAATTGGGTGCTTCTTATACACCGATGCGTCCTATAGGGCGAAAAATACGGTAGGTGCTCACCCAATCTAACCTCGGACTAGTGTACTTACTGTGAGCTGCACTGTAACCTTTGTCTTTGTGAGCTGCACTGTAACCTTTGTCTTTTCTATAATTTAAAAATCTGTTTAACTTTCTGGCACCAGTTGATTAAAAAAACAACAACATAGTTTTCCACCGGAGTACCCCTTTGAAAGGATGGCATAATTCACTTTTTCGAGGAAGATATCTGACTTGTTGCCAATACATTCACATATTTGGGACCATAATAGATGCTCTAACATAACCCGGCAGGTGAAAGTGTCTCAGTGTTGGTCCTCCTATGTGTGCTCCATATGGCGGTATTATATGGTCATGGCAGTGTTTCCCAACCAGGGTGCCTCCAGCTGTTGCAAAACTACAAGGTCAAAGGCTGTCCGGGCATGCTGGAGTTGTAGTTTTGCAACTGCTGGAGGCATCTTGGTTAGGAAATACGGGGTCACTGTATAGTGGTATTCCATATATTTATGTTTTTCCTGTTCTTTTGGATAGTGTATTGTAAAAAAAGTTATTTCAGACTCGCCGGCCCAGCAGCGCAATGCTCCTGGAACGAATTCTAGATATTGGCAAATGTATTTAGGCATAACACTGTACAGGCTGTGCCTCCGAAACAACACTGGATATCGTTACAATAATGCCATTAGGGAATTACTCTTGTTTTTATTATGACGTCCTGTTTACAGACTGTACTGTCCTCTGCGCTACTGGCAATGGATCCGTATTTACACAGATATGAGGAGAATTCATATGGGGCATGAGGGGGGCATTATCACCTGCTATAAATGTATCTTCTGGACAGGAATATTATAATACTGCTCCTACATACAAGAATATAACTGCTATAATACTGCCTCCTATATACAAGAATATAACTACTATAATACTGCTCCTATATACAAGAATATAACTACTATAATACTGTCCTATATACAAGAATATAACTACAATAATACTGCTCCTATATACAAGAATATAACTACTATAATACTGCTCCTATATACAAGAATATAACTACTATAATACTGCTCCTATATACAAGAATATAACTACTATAATACTGTTCCTATATACAAGAACATAACTACTATAATACTGCCCCTATATACAAGAATATACCTACTATAATACTGCTCCTATATACAAGAATATAACTACTATAATACTGCCTCCTATATACAAGAATATACCTACTATAATACTGCCTCCTATATACAAGAATATAACTACTATAAATGTAATAAAGAGAGGAGCACCAGGCACTGTCTACTCGGCTGTAAGTCAGGTTGTCCTGTCCGGACTATCCGGGGTAAGTAACCTGCTGCACTAGGTGCTGTGGGGAGCGTCTACGTCTGGTAAAGAGCAAAGTCTTTCATACAATATCAAATAGAAATGAAGATAGACGGACGACTCACCCAGGTAGCAAAATATTCTTCTTTATTCCGAGCTTGCAGCATAAAATAACAGCAGGTACAGGGGGGTCTGTCAGCAGAATGCAGCCCTGCATTCCTGCTGACAGACCCCCCTGTACCTGCTGTTATTTTATGCTACAAGCTCGGAATAAAGAAGATAATTTTGCTACCTGGGTGAGTCGTCCGTCTATCTTCATTTCTATTTGAAATTGTATAACTACTATAATACTGCTTCTATATACAAGAATATAACTACTATAATACTGCCTCCTATATACAAGAATATAACTACTATAATACTGCTCCTATATACAAGAATATAACTACTATAATACAGCTCCTATATACAAGAATATAACTACTATAATACTGCTCCTATATACAAGAATATAACTACTATAATACTGCCTCCTATATACAAGAATATAACTACTATAATACTGCTCCTATATACAAGAATATAACTACTATAATACTGCTCCTATATATAAGAATATAACTACTATAATACTGCCTCCTATATACAAGAATATAACTACTATAATACTGCTCCTATATACAAGAATATAAATACTATAATACTGCTCCTATATACAAGAATATAACTACTATAATACTGCTCCTATATACAATAATATAACTATTATAATACTGCCTCCTATATACAAGAATATAACTATTATAATACTGCCTCCTATATACAAGAATATAACTACTATAATACTGCTCCTATATACAAGAATATAACTACTATAATACTGCTCCTATATACAAGAATATAACTACTATAATACTGCCCCTATATACAAGAATATAACTACTATAATACGGCTCCTATGTACATCTGGGATTGATCATAACGTATCAGGCACATTGTGTACGTCACTACTGCTCCTGGGGTCGTCATTCGGTAGAATGAGATATTCCCAGCGATCTGTGCTCAGTGTTATGATGTGGCGGTTTTATAGGTGTAGTTAGGCCTCGTTCCTGTTGGCTCTATGACATCTTTCCTTCTGTAGACACAGAACAGATGGGGCCGGGAGCGCTGTATCCCTGTAATTGGGATTTACCAGACGCGTTCTTGCTCTGTGTTTACTAGCGGGATCCAGACTGTTGTAATATTATCGTCTCCATGATGCAGCGTTCACTTCCGACACTTCAGGACAAGGATGAGAGTTATATTAAAACTTCCTGTAATGTGATGTAATAGGACGTCAAGAGCCTGCGGTATTATGTGCGATCGGACGCTATAACGCAATGACCAGAAAGCGAGAACGTTGCGAAATTCAGCAACAATACCGTAGGCACCACTGGATATTGCCGGACACTTTACATTCTAATTCTCAGAACGGTTAGATTTATACATTGTATCTATTTAGAAAAGTGGTCTCAAACTGCAGCCCTCCAGATGTTGCAAAACTTCAACTCCCAGCATGCCCGGACAGCCAACGGCTGTCCGGGCATGCTGGGAGTTGAAGTTTTGCAACATCTGGAGGGCCGCATTTTGAGACCACTGATTTAGCAGAAGGTAAATAAACAAGACGTCAAATGGATACAATGTAACAAACCTTCCTGAGAAAGCTGATCATTCTTTGCCTATTATAGTCTGTCCCAACCAGTGTGCCTCCAGCTGTTGCAAAACTATACCTCCCAGCATGCCCGGACACAATACTCGTATTAGATGTGTTTAGGAAGCTGAACACATTGCTTTCATAGCATTCAGCTTCCCTGATTATAAGTTGTGTATTAAAGTGTGTCCCAACCAGTGTGCCTCCAGCTGTTGCAAAACTACACCTCCCAGCATGCCCGGACACAATACTCGTATTAGATGTGTTTAGGAAGCTGAACACATTGCTTTCATAGCATTCAGCTTCCCTGATTATAAGTTGTGTATTAAAGTGTGTCCCAACCAGTGTGCCTCCAGCTGTTGCAAAACTACAACTCCCAGCATGCCCGGACAGCCAACGTCTATCCTGGCATGCTG